>NC_030420.2:7004817-7237317 GCF_001660625.3 Ictalurus punctatus | reverse complement strand
ATTGTGATTACAATTGTAAGACTCCCTTTGACAGAAAACCTACTGACTTACAAAGCTCTGACACTGGAGACTCCTTCCATAAATCTTAAATAATCAGCAACAGAAAACGTATACCATATCAACAGCTATACATTTTTTCTTTATTAACTAACAGCACTTTTTTTAAAAATCTATAAATTATTAGTCTTAGATTATCTAAACTGTTTGCCTTACAAGTCCCTTTGTCTGTAGTATATACAGACACCATAATATATTCTAACATATAAATGGACACTTGTGTTACACCCAGAACTGCTGAAAATGAATCAACACCGTTTGATTCGAGAATTCAACCTTACTGTGGAATACAATACCAATTGTAATAATATTTACATTTCCAAAGGCAAAAAAAAAAAAAAAAAAGACAAAATGTTTTTACGATTTAAGTTCTAACATAAGCCTGCTGATATACAGGAACATTTTCTACACAGTTAAGCTGAATTATACTTTTCACTAAAAATGAAAAGGGCTTCAATTAAACTCTATATGATTTGTGTATACGTGCATTCTGTGTATTCAATTGGATATTCATTCAGTTATGAAGTTATGCATCGTAAGTTAGACAACGTGTCGTTTCAACTTAGACGATTCTGGGCGAAACCAGGGAAGACGAAGATGAAATACTACCACGGAAAGACTACGAGGTGAGAATATGATCTGAAATACAGCTTATTTAAACCTACAGCTACTGTGGGAGGTGAGGAGATGGTTTTAATGCTTCTTGTATTTGCAGAGTTTGGATTATGACCGGTGTATTAATGAGCCGTATGTGGAGGTGTTGGAGGGGATGGACAATAAGGTAGCTATTAATATCTAATTGCTGTGATGTTTCTGTGATAATTGCTTCTTGTTCAGTTGTTGTCTCATTTGTTGGGGTGTGTGTGTGTTATTTTTTTTTTTTTCTCCTCCCTTCTTCTTTCATTCTAGAAAGCCAAAAAGTATGAAGCTGTCAAGTGGATGTTGGTGTTTGCAATTGGAGTATCTACAGGCCTGGTATGATAAGTTATTATCTTCAGTAAACGATATGAATTATACGATCATCAATGAATATCATGTATGAATCACTCTAACAAAGTGGATAGTTGTATTATAAATCATTACTCAGTCCCTCCAGGATTTCGCGATCACAGAAACGAACGCAAAATCAAGGAAACGCTACAATATCAGAGGAGCTTGCGATTTTCCGAAATTACCACAGATTTTGGCCGAGACGCGTCACGTGACGTCATCACAACGCGCATTCAGCCAAAGCCCTCTTCGATTCACGTGCGGCGAACATGAGTTCAGCAAAAAGTTCAGCATTTACCAACAAACATCACTACGAAAGACAATTTCATGCGATTGCACTTTCCCTAACAAAAGAAAGCACTAAATACGCCGCAAATTGCATCACAAATTTTGAAGAAGAAAAAAAGCCACAGCGCAATCAAGCTTTATCGACCGCAATGATCAGAAAAAACTCAGCAAAATCCTGTATGGATCGAGTACTCTTCTACAACTCTATACCATGAAGTCAAACAGTACTAGGTGTGTCAAAGGATGTTCAGTATGAGTCGATTTAAAAAAAAAAAAAAAAAAAAAAAAAAAGGATGAATGTTATAGCTTTAATTGAATTTCTTTTTAGATTGGCGTCTTTGTCGATTTCTTCGTGCACCTCTTCACCCAGCTGAAGTTCAGACTGGTGGGGAACTGTATCCTTTGTACTTCAATGACGTTGTGTGGATTTTATTTCATACTAGCTGTGTTATTCTGTGTCGTGCGTGGATCACGAGCAGTCTGCTAAACGGTTATCCTTAACCGACCTTTTAGCTGTGGAGGAGTGCAGTGAAAATGGCTGTCTTGCTTTGTCATTGCTTGAACTTCTAGCCTTCAATATGGTGTTTGTCTTTATTGCCAGCGTCCTGGTTCTGATCGAGGTAATAGAGTCATTACACCTCTATAGTAATCAGATCTTATCATGTAACTCATTGAACACGTCACTCACCTCAGGTTGGGAAATACACTCAACTCATCCTGAGGTTGGGAAATAAATGACATCACCACATTAGCCTCAGATCGATAGTGGAATATCTGAATCTAATAATGTGCAGTGCCCAGAGATCAGTATCGGATTTCTCGTTCCTCACAGCTTTAGCAAGACAAACACTGCCATAGTGTTCATGCTCCAATTGGATTTTATTTTTTCTTCCTTGTACTTGTCTGAGAAAAGATACAGACATTATATGTGTGCTGTTAATGCCATCGTTGTGTCCTTTCAGCCTGTGGCTGCTGGATCAGGTATTCCAGAAATCAAAAGTTACCTGAATGGCGTGAAGATTCCAGGAGTCGTGCGATTGCGCACCTTCGTCTGCAAGGCCATCGGGGTTCTGTTCGCTGTAGCTGGAGGTAGTGAAATACCACATAGTTCAAGCTGCCTTTTTCTAATGTTGAAAAGTGTTTCTAGATCTGTAAGATCTTGTCAGAGGTACTTTAGGAAAACTTTGAGTTACCGTTTGAGATTGTAATTGAAATTTGCCACACAGGCATCAGAGGGCTGTAAAATGACCAACTGTTTCTTTAATATCAGCAGAAATTGTGAAACGTCGTCTTAACATAATCTCACAGACATGTTAGCATGTCCGACACACGTGTTGATTGATTGATTGATTGAAAAGGTTTAACGTGGTGCGTTTCCGCTTTCAGGTTTGTTTGTGGGGAAAGAGGGACCCATGATCCACAGCGGAGCAATTGTAGGAGCCGGACTCCCTCAGGTACGAACCAATAAACGTTTCTATTTATTAAACCTCATAAATCAGCCTAAATGTCAACGCTTTTAATACTTGACATCAGCATTGACATGGTAATACTATTGATAATGCACTAGGGGTTCTTAATTGAGGAGTAACAGCCTTGGGGTATGTTCTAGGAAAATAATCAACTTGAGGGTGACATGATTTGACTTGACGTGAAGCAAAGTTAATGTTACCGCCCTTAAGGTAATTATTTTCTAATAACAGCACATGCCAAAGTGTTTTATTCCTCTTGTACCACAGCAATTTGTCAACACTAATCATTATTATTTATTAAAAATGATGCTTTTTATTGGTTTATAGTTAAGTTCAATGTTGTGGAACAAGTTCATGTTATTACTTAGGGTTTATAGCAGCTATATATTTAGCAGGTCGTTCCCTCGCCAAGTAAAAATTGCAGCTTGTCATGTTACCAAGAAGCTGCGAAGCGCTCTGCTCTGAAGACTTTCTTGTGTTGGAAAACTGAAAGTTACACCTGTTACCTCTGATGCTGTAGAGACTCCTTCCAAAAATGCTCCATGAACATTTCTTCACAGAAAAATTCAACATATCAGTGAGTCCCTATGAATGATCTGTTAGGAATGATAAGTGTTAGAACTTGTGACTTTTAGTATAAACGTTGAACCCTGACCCACTGTATCGTCAGAGCTGTTGTTAAAGAAAATGAATCGACACTTTCTGACCAATCAGAATGGAGAATTCAGCAGTGATCCGGTATAAAGGGTTTTGTTGGTGTTTCCTCAGAAAGACAAACGAAATAACCTTTAAAGTTGCTGAGTGTACACATAGGCATGGTAGTACTGGAATAGTGGTAATATTTGTGTGTTTGAATATAATATTGATTATTTTATTTATTTATTTATTTATTTTTAAACAAATATGCTTCAATTTAGTTTCAGAGCATCACCTTCAAGAAAATCCGCTTCCAGTTTCCCTACTTCCGTAGTGACAGGTGAGAACTTCAAGGACGTGCCGTTACATTGTAGCGTAAGCAGAGAAAGCCTCCAAGCCTCCTAAAATACTACTCTGTTGCTGATCAAACATTATTGGCTTATACTGCTGTGTTAATGAAGTGTTTTTTTTTTTTGTTTGTTTGTTTTTATTCTCAGGGATAAGAGGGATTTTGTGTCTGCGGGTGCAGCAGCTGGAGTGGCTGCAGCGTTCGGGGCTCCCATTGGGGGTACTCTTTTTAGTCTGGAGGAAGGCTCGTCTTTTTGGAACCAAGCTCTCACGTGGAAAGTGGTGAGGAAGTAGTTTGCGTTGGGAGAAATGCTTACACCCTGGAAATCTAATTTGTTATTAAAGCGTTTAGTGGGATTTGTAGTATTCAGTAGTAGTTTGTGTTAATACAGTGAATAAAATGCCATACTTAATAATATCAGCAGGCTCAAATAAAAAAAATAATATCTCAATAACTCCTTATCTTTTTCACCTTCTAATCTGTCTGTAGCTGTTCTGCTCCATGTCGGCCACCTTCACTCTCAACTTCTTTCGCTCTGGAATCAACTACAACAAATGGGGTTCTTTCCAGCTCCCTGGCCTGCTCAACTTCGGAGAGTTTAAGGTAAAAGCACATTGGATGAAAAAATAAAATAAAAATCAATGATGGTCCCATTTCAGCTGTTGGCATGTTTTTTTGTGTGTGGATTTTTTTTGGGATTCTCCCTAATTTAGTCTCGGTCAATTTCCTCCCACCCATCCATATGACGGCAACCAATCCAGGAGGGTGAAGACTACCTCACGTGCTTCCTCTGAGACACTTAAAGCCAGCTGCATCTTTTTTTTTTTTTAAATTGTTGCTCCTGGGGGTCACAGGGCTTTATAACACACTCCGAGGAAATCTCTATCAGTGCGTTCACAGGCTCACTGTGTCTCTGTGATTGATTGACTTGGACTCCCGGCCACGGATGGCATCACTGGGATTCGAACTCGCACGTGATTTCTGAATGTTAGGCGAATTCTTTTTTGTTGCGCCACTCGGAAGACGTTTAAGACTTTTTGTGTAAATATATCCCCTGTTTTCCTCCCTGCAGTGTCCAGATGGGGATAAGAAGTGTCATTTATGGACAGCGGTGGACCTGGCCTTCTTCGTGATCATGGGGTTGGTGGGCGGCCTGCTCGGCGCCATGTTCAACTGCATCAACAAGCGGCTCGCCAAGTACCGCATGAGGAACGTCCACCCCAAAGCCAAATTCATTAGGTATACATTCTAAGATGGTGTTTGTTGGCTGTGAGTAGTGAATATTTATCTAAACGAATGTCATTTTCTTTTTTTTTCTTTTTTTTTAATGGACTCTTCATAATGCTCAGGGTGCTGGAGAGTCTGCTGGTGTGTCTGGTCACTACAGTGGTGATTTTCATGGCCTCCATGACCCTGGGAGAGTGCAGGGATTTAGTCTCCCCGGCAGCGAACAACACAACAGCGCTAGTTAGTGTAAGATTATACAGAGAAATCATTTTCTCATTTATTTTCTATTACTTGTGTTAGAGCTGGGTGATATGATGATAATATCAAGATCATGATAAATTTTGTGACAGTAAATTTTTTCTGAAATATCATGAATATTATTTTAATGCTTCTTTTCTTATTTAAAACAATAAATAAATTATAGACTGGCTAGAAGTAACTGATTTGATGTTATCCTTTAAAATGGTAAAATGTTCAAATTTGTACAGATTTTCTTACTTCTATTCATTGTTAGTTTTTTTTTTTTTTTAATAGACCTTATATAAATCATCAACCAGTTTTTTTTTAATGCAACACTGCTCCTTTGATGGCAGTTTTTTAGTAATCCTACTATATAGTAATATTGTGATATGAATTATGACACTTTTTTTTTTTTATCATATCACCCACCCCTAACTATTGTACGCTTGAACTCATCTGCTTTTTATTCTCAGAAATCACCGTTGTCCTTTATGCTTTCTGACCTCAGAACGACTCAAACAGACCCAATGAACAGTAATAGCTTGAGATCTTTGTACTTTTCAGTGTTAATTGTGTTGCGTTGACTCTTGAGCTGAAATCCAAAACAGACCACATCCCAACCTGAGTGTTTCAAATATACAGTTATATGTAAAAGTAACACAAACTTGTTTAAATTTTTTTTTAAAAGCACCGCATTAAAATTCAGTGGTAGAGGTTTATCTCTTTGACACGTTAAGATGCCGTGCATGAATATGTTTAGTTTAGATAATATTCATTCATCAATTTTTTTTGTTTTTTAACAGGCGTCAGCAAATGAGGACGTGAACTCAACGATACGGCGGTTCTTCTGCTCCAATAAGACCTACAATGACATGGCAACTCTTTTCTTCAACCCTCAGGAGACGGCAATACATCAGCTGTTCCACCAAGATGGTGAGACACATGTTGACTGTGAGAACACATGTTGAAATAAGCGAGATCACTTGGCATTGCATATCAGGACATGTTATGCAGGGTGTTTCCCCCTTCTTATCAATTACCCCATAATTAACAGCGAGCTTCAGAGCATCTCCTGAGGTGATAATAAAGTTAGCTGATAAACAGCTTAACTATTCTCCACATGCCTGACATTTAAACCCATACCCGACTATGGTGTAAATGAAAGCGAGATGAATAATAAAAAAAAAATGTATGCTTTTATTTATTTCTAATTTCAATCTCTTTGTCTGTCTTTCTCTCGCTAGCCACTTTCAGTCCAGTCACCCTCTCTCTGTTCTTTGTGCTGTACTTTTTGCTGAGCTGTTGGACGTATGGCGTCTCTGTCCCTAGTGGACTCTTTGTCCCTACACTACTCTGTGGAGCTTCTCTTGGACGCCTAGTGGCCAACATCCTCAAAATGTACGTACACATTAACCAATTTACAGGCACTTTATTTGGAACAAAATTAGCCAATTGTGTGACAGCAGTGCAGTGCAAAACATCATGCAGATACAGGTCAAGAGCTTTAGGTAATAAGGTTCACATCAAACATCAAAATGGGGGAAAAACATGCAACTTTAAATGTGGCATGGTTGTAGGTGCCAAATGGGCTTGTTTGAGGATTTCAGAAACTGCTGATCTCCTGGAACACACACAACAGTCTCTGTTGTTTACACAGAATGGTGCGAAAAACAAAAAAATAAAAATAAAATCAGCAAGTGGCAGCTCTGTAGGTGGAAATGCTTTGTAGATGAGAGAGTTCAGAGGAGAATGGCCAGACTGGAAGGCCAGAGTAACTCAAATAACCACTCTGTGCAAGCAGAGAAGCATCTCAGAGTGCACAACACATTGAACCTTGAGGTGGATGGGCTACAACAGCAGAAGACTACATCAGGTTCCACTCCTGTCAGATTCCTTGGATTGAAACGGCTTCATTTCAACAAATTAGGCTTCTGGTGGTGGTGTAATGGTGTGGGGAATGTTTTCTTGGTACACATTAGGCCCCTCAATACTAACTGAGCATCATTTGAATGCCACAGCCTTTCTGAGTATTATTGCTGACCACACGGCATCCCTTTATGGCCACAATTTACCCAATTTTTAATGCCTACTCCCAGCATGATACGGTGCCATGTCCCAAAGTTTGGGAATGTGGTGGAACAGGAGATTCGAGAACAGGTGCTGACAAAGCCGCAGCAAGTATGTGACACACAACATGTCAACACAAATCATCTCAAACAACACTTTTCTAACAATTTGTGGAATCCATGCCATGAAGAATTGAGAGCAAAGTGAAGGTTCTATCCAGTATTAGTATGGTTCAAGTCCATGTGGTTTTATTGTCATTTCAACCATATACAGTTGGTACAGTAGAGTTCCTAGGACCGTGGTGCTACAGAAAAAAAACATTAAGATCTACAAACATTCTACATAAAGTGCACGTGAAAACGTGTGCTAACAATGCAGGACAGTACAGTACTACTAAAATAGGACAATAGGCACAGTAAGTGACAGTGTAGTGCCGAACAGTACACAGTTT
Source organism: Ictalurus punctatus (assembly GCF_001660625.3). NCBI lineage: Eukaryota > Metazoa > Chordata > Actinopteri > Siluriformes > Ictaluridae > Ictalurus > Ictalurus punctatus. The sequence continues at coordinate 7,229,543 of NC_030420.2, read as the reverse complement.
TAATGTGGAAGTGTCTGATATAACAGGTAGTGCAGAAGATAGGTGCCAAGGAGTAACAATATAATTTAAAAATGGTATAAATGTAAACATAACATGCTATGACTTTAGATTAGCTTATACCAAACATGGACATGGCAGTTATTGTGGAAGCAGCCAGGTAAAGTGTATATAAAGTGTATAAAGTGACAATAAATTAAATACTATATATTTTTTTATAATACAGTAGCAGCAAAAAATGTGCAAATATTTAAATGGGAGTGGGATGGTGCTCAGTTCAGAGTGTGCGTGTGTGTGTGTGTATCAGTCCTGTCTCTGAGTATTGAGGAGTCTGATGGCTTGAGGGAAGAAGCTGTTACACAGTCTGGTGGTGAGGGCCCGAATGGGTCGGTACCTTTTTCCAGATGGCAGGAGGGTGAAGTGTGTGAGGTGTGTGGGGTCATCCACAATGCTGGTGGCTTTGCTGATGCAGTCTGTGATATGGGGGGGGCCCGATAATCAGCTGTCTTCACTATCCGCGTATGGTGTGTTTTTAATAAAGTGGCCAGTGAGTGTATATGTATATCCAATGTATATCAACCAATGTATATCAACTCTATTTATAACATATAGGGAATCATTGACTGAGCATTTCATTGATTCCTGTGTGTGTATATATACACTACCAATCAACAGTTTGGACACACCAGATTGAATATATATTTTTCATAAATGCTTATGCTTGATTTTTTGTCCCCAAGACAAATGTGAATAGTAAGTTAATGCCCATTTGTAAATGTTGCCTCTGAAACAAAATGTATTTTTAATACATAGTTTTTAAATTAAAAGGCAGCCAAACGAGTGCTCAGCTGAGAGCGTGCAAGGATTCATCAGGAATACTGTTAAGAATTTCAAATATAAAAGTTTTGATTAGATTAACACCTTTCTTGGCCACTGTATAATTCCATACCTGTTCTTTCAGTGTTACTATCCTCATTATTATTTGAAAACTCTTTATGAGCAGATTTCCTGGTGACGTGAGGAAATCGTATGTTATCTCTACTACAGACAAGACTAGCAGTGTACGTCTGGAGATATTTTTAAGAAAAGAATCAAATATAGAATGAATGCAAGTCCAGATTCAATCACAAGCATTTCTATAGTGTAGCTTTTGACTACTTCTCGTCTGTTTTTTAATACCAGCGCCATGTGCTTGTTTTTGTTCCTGCTACACTTTCTAATTTTGAAACGCTAGTTTGTAAGTCCCAATTTCTCTTTTATACGGCAGAAATCTTGGTATGCACATATACTCAGGGACGTTTGCTCTGATTGGAGCGGCTGCCTTTCTGGGAGGCGTGGTACGTATGACCATCAGCCTGACCGTCATCCTGATCGAATCAACCAATGAGATCACGTATGGCCTTCCCATCATGATTACACTAATGGTAAGCATATAGTCAGCCTTTACATGGTTAAAATGTTTGTCATGGCGTTTACTATACAGAAAAGGTTTCTGAGAATGGGTAAGAATGATATAAGAAAAATAAAAATCTAGAACTGCTTCAGTGTTGTACATATTTTGTATATTATGCATATGTATTGCATATTTTTTTTGTTCAGGTGGCAAAATGGACAGGAGATTTGTTTAATAAGGGTATTTATGATATTCATATTCATCTGCGTGGAGTGCCTCTACTGGAGTGGGAGACCGAAGTGGAAATGGACAAGTGAGACAACGTTTCTGTATTTCCTCGCTTTGTTTTAGCATTCGTTCTACAATACACACTGCAAAGACACAAACATACTATAGAGGTACGCTTTTGTTCCTCAAGATCCAAACACAAGGCCCAGTTGTGAAAACGCTACAGGCACTTTTCCAGGAAATTAAATGGACAAAAGATGTAGAGTTGTGCATGGAGTTGTACATTTGTGTGTTGTTTTTTTCCATTAATTTCATTCCCACTCTCAGACTAACCGCCAGTGACATCATGGAGCCCAACCTTACCTATGTGTATCCCCACACACGCATCCAGTCTCTGGTCAGCATCTTGAGGACCACCGTGTATCACGCCTTCCCCGTGGTCACCGAGAACCGTGATAATGAAAAAGAGTTCATGAAGGGGAACATCCTTATCAGCAATAACATCCGATTTAAGGTACAGCCTTCATCATCAGCAGGGTAATGATTACAGATTACAGATTCCATGTAGATTCAGCTGCTTTAAACAGATCTAGCATTGTAACGGTCATTCTTTTAATAGCAATGCAAGCAAGTCCTTTAAAGCTGATATTTTTAACATGGTTACGATTGATCTTTATGAGTTGTGTAAGGAATAATACAATACAGGGAATGCTGCTGTAGGATAATAACACCACCAAAGCTTTACATTTGACATTTTACTCTAACAGCATATTGTGAAGGGTCTTATTTCTCAGTCTAATGTGACTCACAATGGAATGATAGGTTGTATAATAATGATAAATGATGGTGTCATGATATCTTTTGCTATCATTTATTTTATTAATAACAAAGTTTTCGTTGCATTCATACAGTGCCATTTGTTTCCACATGATGGCGCAAGTGACCTCCTTTTAAAGTGGCTTTCCTCACTTTTATGGCGACGATTTTGTTGTTCATGTATGGAAATCCTTCTGTTAGAAATGATTATAGAGACATAGACCCGGCTGTTGGTGTTTTCGACAGTAGAAGGTAGTTGCAAATATGTGTAGTAATATATTCAAGCTGTAAATTGGACCGTGAATGTACACAAATGTAAGGAAAGTGGTCACAACTACATATGAAGTCCTTTTGCATGTGGACTGACAAAGTCAATTTCATGTTCCACCCATCAATTTGCTTATTAATACAGTTGATATGTTTGATTGCATGTTTTCTCAAGATACAGTAGGGAGGACGTCCATAGGATACGAAACGCAACATTTCTTAGGAGACTTTTGCTTCCCTCATATTATTACACAAAGTTCCACTATGTAGCAGTTTTTTCACTTTAATAGAAACATGTTCATGAGATATGGTTAATAAATATATAAGGGGGAGAAAAAAAGCATGTTGCCTCCTTCTGTAGAAAACAAGCGTGTTGACACGGGCGGGGGAGCAGAGGCGGAGGTGCCAATCGATGAAATCATACCCTTCCAGTGAACTGCGTCACATGTGTGATGAGCAGGTGGGGGTGGAGCTAGCTGAGGAAGGTCAGGACATCCTGCAGCAGATGCTGGACAGGAGGTAAGCAGTGTGTGTAACAGTGTAACACACTTCCTGTGAACTCAAGCAGCCTAATCCTAATAACTTACTACTTCCACTGTTTCTACTGCCACTCCATGTCATTTAAAAGAATAGTTCAGTCATCGAAGTTATAACCGGTATCTCTAAGCTTCCCTCACTATTCGCTAATGCCAACTTAAGAGTATCAACATGGCCACATTTAAAGGTTGCATGACTAATAATATTTACTAGTCAACCAGTAATCCAAAAAAATCTATCTGACTAGTCATCTTTTCCATAATTCGTAACAGACATAACTGATAACAACCATACACAGCTGGAAATTATATATATTTCCCGCTTCAATTCTTCTTTGGGCTACATTTGTTAAAGACAATAATAAACAAATCAATGCTATAATTGTGTACAATAATAAAATCTGTGCATCATATTAAACCATTTTAAAACCATCAGACATGGAATGCTTGCCTACCCAACAAAAAAAATAGTTGCATGATAGGAGGTCAGATATGAAGCTTACAGGACAAAAAAACAGCCGTGTTGATTAACATGGTAGCATTATGGATGCGGTTTGGTGGTTGCTGGTGCACTGAGCAATGTGTTTTATATGCCCGGTGTATATAGGGTACTTGATCACCTTCATCACTTTGCATATTTCTTCACATTTTTGTAAATACTAATTTCATTCGAAAGTTGACTTCATCTAGGCTGGGTTATTTCCTGTACTTGTAACCTGCATTCTTTACCATCTGCCTCACTATTTTTTCCACCGCACCGACTTGTCGACTTGCCCACACTGGCGACAAGTGAATGTAGTAGTTGACGGGTCTATGCAAGCCCTAGCTGCTTTTAGGAAAGGTCATGAAGCTTCAGCTTATTATTCCCTATTGATCTCGGGGATGGGGTGTCAACATCTCTTAAGAGGATATGGGAAAAGGATATTAACTTGATATTGGTAGACTGGGAATGGGAAGGAATTTTTTTTAATGTTAAAACTATGTCCAGGAATGCAAGGGTGTGCCTTATTCAGTTTAAAATTTTATATTGTTTTTTACTGGACTCCTAGATTGTTCCAGCTTGGTTTAAAAGACACACCTATCTGCTGGCAATGTCAGTTGGAGAATGATGACATGCCTCATGCTTTTTGGTACTACACTAAAATCCAAGAATCTTGGCTGAGAGGGCAGACCTGTGGTATATGGTGGGAAATGGGGCAAGCTTCTCTCTTTTCTGGACGGCTGTGGCTCAGGTGCTAGAGCGGGTTGTCCACTAATCGTAGGGTTGGAGGTTCGGTTCCCGGCCCACATGACTCCACATTCCAAAGTGTCCCTGGGAAAGACACTGAACCCCAAGTTGCTCCCGATGGCAAGCTAGCACCTTGCATGGCAGCTTTGCTACCATCGGTGTGTGAGTGTGTGTGTGTGTGTGTGTGTGTGTGTGTGTGTGTGTGTGAATAGGTGAAAGAGACACACTGTAAAGCACTTTGTATAAAAGCGCTATATTAGTGCGCCATTTACCATTTTCTGGAGGGCTCGGCTTGAGGACCACGTGGAGAGAGGCATGGTTGCGCTTGTCGTTTGTTGTGTTCTGTTTGTATATGTGTTACTAATTATTTTTGTGTGTGTCCGTATGGTATTTTTGTGATTTTGACTTTGACCACGGTGTTGCTCATTGGAGGTTGGTTAGGGTGGGATAGGGGGAGGGAGCTACGGATTTAACATAGCTCACTGGGTTGAAACAGATTCTGTTTTCTTCATGTTTGGTATGTACTGTACTTGTTTTGAATCAATAAAAAAGTTTCAACAGGAAAAAAAAAACATTAAAAAAAAAGAAATGTTAACCTCATAGACACAGTACATAACTGAATAAGAAGATTTCAGACGTAAAATACATCTGGACTGATTTAAATTTAAGATAACATATATATTGTTTATCATCATTTTCAGTTAAACTATTCCATCGTCTTCATTCTTTACAGGTGAACTTGCAGAGAAGTATTGGCATCCCTTAACAGGTTAAAAACAGACGCTTTCATAACCCTTTTCCACGCTACTAATTTATTCAGGACCGATTTGTTAAATGGGTGTTGTATAAAACTATGTGTGGAAATAGACTTCATTCTACAGCTTGTTCTTTGTTTAATAATATATGTATTTGTGACACTTTTTTTCCCCTGATTGAATGGTAGGGAGTTAGTGAATTGCATACTCATACAAGAGAGAGTTTAGACGTGCTACTCTTGAGTCATCTGATAAGTAACATATTGCAGTCTGAGCTCTGAGAGGAGCCGCATAATGTTTCACTAGAGTGTGCAGTTTGTTACGGCTCGTTAAATGGTGTTCTGCCTTCAGGGTCTGCTACGCTTCTTTCATGTACTGCTAGTTTGACATTCATATCGTCTGCCTCCTGCAGCAACCTCGCGTCTCTAAATGGCAGGCTTTCGGGAGCAGGAAAAACCTCATTTGAACTTCATCGTTTTGATGTGTGTGCAGAGACCGTGAACATGATGTCGGCTTTTTGCCCATTAGTTTGCCTGTAATAACTATTAAGGATAATTATTATAAGCATAAGTACAAAATATCAACATAAAGATCATCATGAAACAACAACAAAAGAAAACTGAAGCTGCGATTTTGCTACTAAAACCGATAATAATGTATCAATAATCCATCTGATAAATCTATTATTCTACATACAGTTGTGCCCAAAAGTTTGCATACCCCTTGAAGAATCTGCTAAATCTTAATACTGTACAAAATACAAAAAAAATACAAAATAAGAGGGATCATAAAAATCCCATGTTTTTTTTTTTATTTAGTACTGTCCTGAATAAGCTATTTCACATAATAGATGTTTACATATAGTCTACAAGACAAGATTAGAGCTGAATTTATAAAAATTACCCCGTTCAAAAGTTTACATACCTTTGATTCTTTGATACTGCGTTACCTGGATGATCCACGACTGTTTTTTGTTTTGTGAGAGTTGCTCATGAGTCCCTTGTTTGTCCTGAGCAGTTAAACTACCCACTGTTCTAGTCCTGCACATTCTTTGCTTTTCCAGCATCTTCTGCATATTTGAGCCCTTTCCAACAGCGGCTATATGATGTTGAGATCCATCTTTTCACACTGAGGACAACTGAGGGACTCGTACACAACTATTATAAAAGGTGCAAACATTCACTGATGCTCAGGCAACACAAGGCAACACAATGCATTTAGAGCCAAGGGGATGTAAACTTTTGAACAGGATGTTATGTGAAATAGCTTATTCAGGACAGTACTAAATAAAAAATAACATGGGATTTTTATGATCCCTCTTATTTTGTTAACAGTATTAAGATTTAGCAGATTCTGCAAGGGGTATGCAAACTTTTGGGCACAACTGTATCTTTCCCTGAAAACTGTACTGAAAGCCACAGGGAAACAACATGGTGAGAAGTTTTTCATGTATTAATAATAACAGATATATTAAGCATTGTGTATTTCAACTCTTTTAAATACACAGTAAAATGTAAGCAGTCCTTCAGCTAACGTTTCCGTGTTGTCTCGGACAGACACGTGCCATACCCAAGTCTGTACCCGGATCAGTCCCCCAGTGAGGAGTGGAGTATGGAGGAGAGGTTCCGCCCACTCACCTTTCACGGCCTCATCCTACGCTCACAGCTTGTCAACCTACTCATTCGTGGAGTGTGTTACGCCGAAAATCAGTCGGTCAGTGTTCTCCATACTCTCCATACTTTCAAAATGTTCTCAACATAATCAGCATAGAGTTCGATTATTCACTATAATCACAATCGCCATATTTTACATTATCACCATATTAGCTATAATCTATATAAAAACCTCAGCCTTATCTGCCCTCTTCCACATACAGAAACTCACAGACACCAATGTTTGGCCAATGTTGACAGGGGAGAGAGTGTATGCCATCCATACCACCCAAAAACAATGGCCGAGTTCTCTTGAACACCTGTGGCATTGTTGGAATTTGAAAAAAAAATAAAATAAATGTATGTATGTGTGTATATATGTATATGTGTGTGTGTGTGTGTGTGTGTGTATATATATATATATATATATATATATATATATATATATATATATATATATATATATATATATATATATATATATTTATTCGCATACACACACAATATGTATGTATGGGAACATGTATGTATTAGGGATGTCACGATACCAAAAATCTAGTAGTCGGTACCGATACCACCAAAAGTACATGATACCCGATGCCAAAGTCGATACCACAGTGTGGTTTAAATAAATATATATATATATATATATATATATATATATATATATATATATATATATATATATATATAATCTTTTTTTTTTTTTTTAAATAAAATGAAAAACTCATGGTGGACATCCTCCTCTGGCTGATGCTGGCAAAAAGAGAGAGAGAGGGGGGATATTTTAATTATCAAACACTGTCTGTCAATGACTAATAACAAGTGCTAAGGTGTGCAAGTGCACACACACACACACACCTTATACTCTGAATGCAAGCTTTAGTTTAAATTAGTTTAAATTCCCTGATATGGTGGCAGGCTAAAAAGATTTATTAAAAGCATGAACGTTTGAATAATTATTAGTGACATTAGGCTACATTTTGCTGACAGGACACGGGCTGAATGGCGATGCATGGTGGTCCATTACGAGGTAGTTTATAACATTGAAATGCGTTAGCATCATTAACAAATAACTGGCTATCGCAAACATTACATGGAGCATAACGTTAGCTGGTTTCACGGCCACAATGCCAGCTGCCGCAAACAAATATAATATAGGATCGTCTTTCAGGTGCTTCACCAAATTCCAGGTGTTTCCTCACTTTGTTTGAAATGAACGATAGCATCAGTTGTACACTGGCAACCAATACTAGCTTTCCTCTCTTTTCCTCTCAACGAGTCGGGACAGAGCTAAACTTGTTAAGCTAAGCTAATCTTCTGTAGTTTTTCCTGTGTGCTTGTAGGCGTTCTTCTTCTTCTTCACCACTTGTGGACCGACTAAAACACTTACGTGTATTTGCTGCCCCCTTCAGTTCCGGAAGAATTGCAACCTTGGTATCTTTATTACAACCAGTACTTACACTACCACTGAAAAACAAGTACCATCACGTTTTAAGAATGTTGGTACCGAAGTATTGGTTCTCGTGACATCCCTAGTATGTGTGTGTGTGTGTATGTATGTGTGTGTGTGTGTGTGTGTGTGTGTGTATATATATATATATATATATATATATATATATATATATATATATATATATATAAAATTTTTATTACTATTTTATTGCGCCACCCAGGAATCGCATTAGCTCAAGCACACATCTGATGATGCGCCAATACTTCACTCCAGGCTCCAAAGCTTGTGATTTATTCCCCTCCCTCACTAACCCACTCTCTTTTTCACATTTTATTTCTCTTTTGCAGAGTGCGTCTCAGCCACGGCTCTCCTACGCAGAGATGACGGAGGATTACCCACGTTTCCCTGACATTCATGATCTAGACCTTGCCCTCCTCAACCCACGTATGATAGTGGTAAGACTCTTTTAGGAGAGGAGGTCATCTCTGCGTGAGAGAGAGAGAGACAGAGAAACGGGCTGTGCAAGCTTTGGCCAATATTAATTGGTAACTAATTAGCTATTAATTAGTGCTGGAGTGCATTTTTACAGAGGTGGGTCCACCCTAATAATAGTTTGTTCTCTAAACTCTCAGAACTGATTAGCCTAATTATTTCCAAACAACCTCCTTTCTTGCTGGTTGCTCATGCCTGTTTCTCTTTTACCACAGGATGTGACTCCATACATGAACCCAAGTCCATACACAGTCTCTCCAGACACACACGTCTCTCAGGTCTTTAACCTGTTCAGGACCATGGGGCTCCGCCACCTGCCTGTGGTCAATGCAGTAGGAGAGGTACATTTGACCAAGCACTAATAATTGTATATAATGATGAATTATGACACAAAGCTTAAGTTAATATGAAGCATTCACAATATGACTTTTTTGCATTTTAACAGTTATCATATACACGCACCAGCCAATTATAATAGGAACACCTGTACCGCTGCTCATTCATGCAGTTATCCAGTCAGCCAATCTTGTTGCAGCGGCACAGTGCATAAACTGGACAGATGAAGATTTTTAATCTTTAACGCTGGAGTTTTATCGAACCTGTGCCCAGTCTATCCTCAGATTCCTGTTCTTGGCTGACAGGAGTTGAACCCAGTGTGGTCTTCTGCTGTTACAGACCATAATTCTCAAGATTTGATGACAAAAGCATTATGAGATGCTTTTCTGCTCACCACGGTTGTAAAGAGTGGTTATTTGAGTTACTGTAACTTTCCCGTCAGCTAAAACAATCTGGCCATTCTCCTTTGACCTCTCTCATCAACAAGGCGTTTGCATCCACAGAACTGCTGCTCACTGGATGTTTTTTTGTTTTTCAAATCATTGTGTGAAATTCCAGGAGATCAGCAGTTTGTAAAATACTCACACCAACTCGTCCCATGTTCCAGTCAAAGTCACTGAGATCACATGGTTTTTTTTTAATTCTGATGTTTAATGTGAACATTACCTGAAGCTTTTGACCTGTATTAGCATAATTTTATGCATTGCGCTGCTGCCCCATGATTGGGTGACTGGATACTTTCATGAATGAACAGGTGTACAGGTGTTCCTATTAAAGTGTATGTGTTTCAGATTTCCGGCACACATTTTTTGTTTTGTCCTTATGTTTACAAATGATGAGTATTCTTTATTCTTGATCTTTTTCAGATTGTAGGAATAATCACAAGACATAACTTGACCCATGAGTTCTTAACGGCTAAACTCCGACAGCATTCCATCACCATCTGAGACGAGCGCTCACATCATCTGTTAATAACTGCAGCTCAGACAGTCCCGTGTGTGTGTGTGTGTGTGTGTGTGTGTGTGTGTGTGTGTGAGTGTGAGTGAGAGCCATGTCTCAACTCGCACTGGGCCAGTAATGCAGCTCTCACTTTATAAGCCATTCCCGGCTACTTCCTGGACCACTAAAAAATGGTAAAGCATGTTCATACTGACCGACACAGGAACACACACAGGCAGACTTTATCATACTAATTTAAAAGCTGGACACGAACGCGTCATTCTCGTGTGTGATATGAACGTTCGCCTTGCTTTATGAACCTCACTGTAGCACTTGTTTTTTTTTTTTGTTTTGTTTTTTTTTGGACATTGATTATGTTTTTGTGTCTTTTTTACCATTTTCTGACATACTTGTATTTGTGTTAATATGCTCTTGCACTCAACATTCATTTCAGAAAGAGTATATTGTCTGAAACAAGGCCAGAAAGGAACCTTTACTGAAAGTATGGCATTTTAACAATATATCCGATCATTATAGTGAATATGGATAACCAAGCATGTCCACCTTGCAGTGTTTCATATATGATTTTAACTCCTTCATAAATGTTCTAATTCACAGTCAGGTGTGTTGAATTGGGATTAAAACTAAACACATAACACCTCATCTCCGAAGCAAGGCAGTTACTGTACTAGATTGTTGAAATTGCATTCTTATTCTTGGTTTTGTTTAGTTTTTTTAGTACTAAATTAATACTCCAGTGTTTTTAAAGTTTTCCCTGCATGTGTAAGGTATGTGTGATGGCTACAAACAATAACTTTGACTTTCACAGTATCCCTGTACCGAGAACACAACGAAACCCACTGTTTACTCCAAACTGATTTATAATGGACGCCTATGGGCTGTTGTTGAAATTCCATCAATGAGCATTTCAACTGTGACTATATAACACAAATGATAACAATAAGAACTCTTAAGATAAGATGACCATGAGAAAAAATCTAACCAAAGCTGCTGAGCTACATTATTCTTAGAGCTACATTATCACATCATGAAAACTGACCTAAACCTACATAAACATTTTATAAAGGCTTATTCCAAAAGGTACCAGCTGACATCAGGGCTGCTTTTGTCAATTTTGATGTCAAAAGTAAAGTTATGATGCTTTCCAAGCCGGCATACATTAGAAAGTCATAATCGCTGACTGTAATTCTGTTGTGTCAGAGTTTCATATTAGATTTATTATATTTGGTGCTCCGGTTTACTCCGCCAGTACAAAGACATGCGTTGTAGGCTGATTGGCATTTTCCAAATAGTCTCTAGTGTGTGTGATTCTGCCCTGCAATGGGTTGGCACCCCATCCAGGGTGTCCCTCGCCTTGTGCCCTGAGTTCCATGGGATAGGCTTCAGTTTCCCCCACGACTCTGTGTAGGATAAGAGGTATGGAAAATGGATGGATATTGAAATGTGATGACACAGTAATTAGTTTTTTTACTGTTTCTGCCACTAAAAATAACGTTTCTTTTAACTATATTTAAGATTCAAAGCTTCTGGCAATGTCATAACAATAATGTCTGACCCTGATTGGTTTTGATGTCAGTCTAATCACACTTACAAAGTCAGTTGTCATGACATTCTAACATTAGACAGAGCAGAAAGTGTCATAATTGTATCTCAACAAAAAATCAAACTGACTAAGCTGTTATTGGCAGCTTGACATCAAAATCAACAACAGTAGCCTGACAGTTGACATCTGTTGGAATAGGCCTTTATAAATGTTTTTAATACAGGTTTTTCTCTGTTGCTGCTTGAATACAATGCTAAAATTGGCTTTCGAGTAGCGCAATAGAAAAGCATTCACTCTATACCCAGGAGAAAAATCGGTAGTGTTCTCTGGGTGGGAGGGATGACATACGCACTTCACTCCATCCTGTCAAACAGAGCGAGTTTATTCAGCTGCCCTGTAATGCAGCATGCGCAGGAGGTTGAAAAGATATGGTTGATATGCTTTAACTGTTACCTTGAGTTACATAAGTATTGGTATGGGGGGAGGGGGCTTCATTTACAAATCATTTTAAATAAAGAAGTGTTTGCCTCAACAACTGTGCTTTGAATTCTCTTATAAATGAGTTTAAAGTAAACAGGGTTTTGGGCGGTGTGGGGGTGTGGTGGGGGGGACTTACTCAGGGGGTGTCTGTATTATTGAACTAATCAAACCACCATAAAAAGGATAGGTTATTAATGACAGGTCTAATACTGTGATTTAATCATAGAAAAGCAGTTTAGGCATAGCATCCATAATTCACATTCATGTGGTGTAATAATGCACTGTATATAGTATTGGAGCTATGCTAAGCTGACACGTGTATGGCATGTGTACACTAAGCATTCCTTTTTTTTGTTTGTTTGTTTGATTGTTTTTTAAATGACCATTATTGTTTTTATTATTTTGTACTTTATTTAAGGTCAAGCTTTTGTGAGATATATTTGTATAATGATTTTGCTTTTTAAATGCTTTAATGAGGATCAAATCAATCATTATTATATTGGGAATGTGAGTAAGTGAAAAGCTACAGGTTTAAAAGTGCAATCTTTGCTTTTTAATATATCGTTCCATTGATTATCTTTGGAGTGTTGTATTTTCCTGAAGCAGATTATGTGAACCACGTACACTGTACAAGTTGTAAAGGAACTTTCCTGCAACTCTTCTGTTACCAGACCTTCATCGTGTACTATCATAAGCGTATAATGTTGGTGCAACTGTAATTCTTCCCTCCTGTTCTATACCATTCTAGACTACACTGTAGAAATGATCTGTCCCTGTCATGGATTTCAATTCATTTTTATATGTAGGTGAGATGTGAGAAATTCAGGATTTCTGAAAACGGGTCTTTAGGATTTATTGAATGAAACCGTTTTTATCTTCTAATCATTAAATTAGTAGAATTACAGTCTTAGATTAGTGTAATATACAGCTAGGCAGTATGTCTCAATAGCAGCAAAAAAAAAAAAAAAAAAAAGTCCTCCAAACATTTCCAGTACTAGTTGATTCAGGTTTTGTTTATTTATTTATTTTTTATATTAAAAAAAATTCAGTATTCATCTCTGCATTTCAGTCATCTGCAGGTCATCTGAGATTCCATGTAATATCCCATGTAAGTTTTTTGAGGAAGTTCAATGATGATCACAGAGACCTGACTGGCTTTTGTCGAGTACCCTGTTAAGGAGATGTATTCTTTTTGCTTCTATTAATATTGTTTTATGTTCCAGTTGTCCTGCCTTGGTTTCTCTGTAACTGACACGCATTGAGAGTGATGCAAAGTCCTGTGCCTTTTCCTGACTTATAATAAACATTACTGCAAAGCTCCTGAATGAAGACTAGTAAGCTGATTGCTTGTTTTTTTTTGTTTTTTTATCAAAATCTTTTTATCAAACTGATGGGAGTTCATGCTTTTCATCCATTCAAGTCAGCCTTGGCAAGCCAGTTACAGACTAGTAGATAGATGTTGCATACAAAACTGATTGACTAACTTAAGGTCATGTACCTTACTCAAAATTTGTCGTGAAGAGTTATGGTATCTTTGCACAGGATTTGTATAGTCTCACGCGGGTGAGTGGTTTTGGCAATCCATTATTCCTGTACAATGTCTCTGAAGATGTCTAAAAATGCTTTGCACCAATTTTCACGAAGATTCAGATTTGTAGGACGAGGGGAAAATAATTACTTTAGCATATTATGCTAATTAGCTCAGTATCTAAACAGCAAAGGTAACAGATCCCAATTGTAATTATCTTTGGCTGGAGGTAAATAATCAGGATAATGAAGATGGTTGACTGTCTACCTCAATAAATAAGAGATTCTTGTTGTTAGATTGAAAAATATGAGCGTCCAGCACTTGTGAGGTTGTATAGAATTCTAGTGATGTCAAATCCATGTTGATTTGACATCACTTGCTGAACTCGAAGTAATTCAGAGTCGATGAGACCAATTAGACTTCCTGTGTAGGAATTCTGAGTTGAGAGGGGTGTCATCTTTGAGTTTTTATTTTCATAGGTTAGGAATTACGAGTTACAACCCCGAGTCGATTGTAGCCGAACCCCATTTACCCCGCCTACTTTGGTCCGTTTGTCCCCTTGGGTGACAATGCCCCCATGTACAGGTCACAAGGGCCGTACAAATATAAAAGAATGGAAAAATGAAACAAAAAAGTGGATACAACGACATAATAAAACAATTATAAGATAAATGACAAATAATGTAAGTAGAAAATTATAAAAGTAACAAAATAATAAAATAAATACTTACTCCAAAAAATTTTATTTACATTTAATTTTTTTTATTATTATTCTAATGTAGAAAGAAAAGAAAAGAAATAACCAGAAACTGCATTTGGAGAATTAAATCAAATTGTTGCTTCACCACTTAACTTCAGTAAGGGACAAATATCTTTTTTTTTTTTTTTTTTTTTTAATTCTTATTATTACTGTGTTTAAAAATGGTCTTTTATCTAGTTTCTCTCTGCTGTGCTTGTGATCAGCATGAACCTGACAGCAGCAGCTGGCCAACTGTTGCGTGGTCCCTTAATGGAGGTTGATGTGTCAGACTATGGAGACATTTCTGAGATGAGACTAATGACGTGTCCAAAGGTAATCAGACATCCCTCAGTGGAATGTTCCACCGTGATCCGTTTTGCCCACCGAGAGCCCTGACTAACAAGAGCAGAGAACTAATGAGCTTCCAAAGTGAATCTATGTTTGATTTGTGTCTTTTATTACAACTGGGAGCTTGTAATTGTGTTTGATGTTTGAGTAGGAGGCCTTAATTGATGTAGATAAACCTGACTGGACAGTGAAGACCCAGTGCCAAGCAAACACATCTCGTGATGAGGTCTAATTTATTCAAGCTGTCACCATTTATTCAAGCAATGGGCATGTTGATGTGCAAGATGCTAATTTGCATGAATAGTTTCCTGGAAATTTTACAGCAGGTTAAAATATTTTTAGCATTTGATTCCGTAGTGATGGTGTAGCGAGAGCCGATATGTTCTAGTATCATTGGAGTGTGGCTATCTGCTGCTCTTAGTTGTTTTGTAGACTTCTATGTCAGTTATGTGCCAGGATTGAAAGTAACTACATATACTTTTGTTACAGTACTTGTGTACATGCTTCACTCTTTTGTAAGGATACTTTTTTGGAGTATAATTAAATAACAGTACTTTAACTTGAGCTTCTGTTAGATTTATTTTTGATCACCAGTACAATTCAGATTCCCAGGCCCAATCAAAATAAAGCAGTTTTGCTGAAGAAAGTCTAACAGACTTCAAACACCAAATGCTTAGTAGCAATGTTTGAGACAGTGGAGACAGAACTCGCATCCCTCGCCCGATTCATCAGGTATCGGTTTTAAATGTTTCAAAGGAAACTGTGTGATAACAATCTACAGATTACGCAAACCAACCTGTGGAAACATGTACAGGTAAGCCATTAGCTAGCTGAGTGAGCTAGACTAGCTAGTCAGATTTCTTGATATACTGTTCTACAGTATAAAAGCTCTGTGTTTAACTTAAGATATCTCTTCAATGGTCTGTTACAGCCTATAGGTAACGTTCAGAATCATGTGTAAGCGGCATCTTTGCTATAAGCAGGTATGATTAAACATGGTCTAGCTAACTAGCAGAAGAACCTAGCATGCTACTGAAACACCAATAGCATTTTAGCAGTTATCTAGCCAGCTAATGTTACCATTCTTTATAAACTGTGTGATTTATGATCTTGAAGTTTGTCATGGTTATTATAGCAAAAGTTATATAGAATACACAAGAAAAATAGAAAGATTTTGGGTTAGTTGTGTCAATTGTATATGGATATGAAAACATCACTTGTTGAATATTTAGTCATAGTTTTCCACTAGACAATGTTTATCACTACTTTGAGTTTTGCTTAAGTGAATTTTTTTTATTATTTTATTATTATTTTTTTTTTTACAGTAGACATACTATTACTCAAATCAGGAACAAATACAGTGTATCATGTCGGTCTATCAATGATGAACAAAGGCAATTTTGCAGGACTGACAGTCACACCATGACTTCGGTATCAAAAGCAGGTGGTGGTTCAACATCTCGCTGGACTCCTTCATCGAGGCCGCTGCAGAGCTCCCTAATTACACACATTACACCAGTCTTCACCTTCAACAGGTGTGGGGCTGAGTGCGCCAATGTCTGAATCCACCACTGCACGTTTATGATGTAATTGGACATGACAGCTCATAGCACTTCTCCCCCGTGTGCCGGTGGGGACCTTGAGTAATTTGAGAAACTGGAAAAGTTAGTGGAGATGAGTCATTGACAGTCTGTTAGAATTTGATGAGGCGGCTGTGTCGAGCAGACGGAAACATGGCAGTTTTCTAATCAGAGGCATCTGACACGGCGTACACTGAGGACCAGAGCATTATTAATGTAATCAGGAGTGGCCCCTTAGAGGGTTAGATAATAGGATTAAATTCAATGCAGCTTGGGCTTTTCGGTAAAGGTTAGCGCAGGTGTCACCAAGCTCAATGCTAATGACCTCCTGCTGCAGCACAGGTCTTTTGCACACTCTAATAACCCTCATCCATTAGGCAGGATTTCATTAGTCCCATTTTAGCAATATGTTCACTAATAAGCCCGGTTCATTAGGCAAGACTTCATAATTAGATATCCAGGATGAGTAGGTGGGAGTGGAATTTTTGACCATACGTCCCACCCGCTGATAAGTTTCTAATGTGATAATGTGCTAAAGTCCCTGTATTCAAATGAGTCAAATGATCTTGTCACTCATTCTTGGTTCATATATACCTTATAGAGCGCATGGTAAGATGTCCTTACTTACACTGAGGAAATATTTCAGTACATGAAATAAAAATCTCTGAAACGAAAACTTGTTCATCCCAAAGGTTTATTCACATTGAGACAATAGAAAGTATTTATTTATTTATTCACACAGACAATAGTCATTTTGATCTGACTGGAAAGAGAAAACGTACATACAAGTAGATTATGATGTGCATTACAAAGAGAACAGTCGAAACAGAAGAATGTTCTGGATAAATAAACTGTGACCTCAGTAGAGCAAGAAGTCACCAGATAAGTACAATGTGAATACACAGACGAAATTATATTACTCTTCTCTATGAAAAGAAACTCAATGATGCATCCTCTAGCCCTCAGTTCTACATGTTGATAAATGGATCTTCAGACACAAGCTGTGCTCAGATTTAAATCAATCAAATAAGGCGGAAAATTAGAACTATTAATCATTGAATTACATTCACATGTTTACATCAATCCCCTAAATTTACGCTTGCCCAGTTCAACAGGTTTTCAACATGGTTTTTTGAAGGACTGTTACATTTGTGCATGCTGTCCTCATGAACTTCAAACGGATCCAGTCTCTCCAGTCTTCTTGACAGAAGTTTTAACCTTTCATGGAGTTGCAGCCGAGGCTGCTGGAGGAGCCGATGCGGTCCAACCTTCCACCAAAGCAGCCAGAGAAGCTCTTGCTCCTTGTGGACAGCAGGAGATCCATGAGGTGCTTCCTCTGCATCTCGAGTCCCTCATCAGTGTTGCTGTCCTCATTTGGAGCAGCAGCCTGGTCCTCCTTGCCTGGAGACGCTTGGCTTTGACTTAGTGCTATGTTCCTGTCCTCATAATCCACAGCACCTTCTGTGTCCTCTTCGGCTACCAAGGCTTCTTCAAGCTGCTGGAGCAAGTACTGCGGAGCACATCATGATGAAGATTCAGTGTTAGACTTATTGGTTTCATGGCTGTTTGGTCAAGAGATCCTTATGTTCTCAAGGTCATCTTGATGTGTCAAAGAAAATAAGGGGGTCTCTTTTGGCACTTGGTTACTCATGCTCTCCAAACATCTTTCATATAAATTATTCTTTTAGTTAAAGCCATTAGACTGGTGTAGGTTGGCATACATATTTTAGGCATGCTACTTGCATCTTTGTCAGTCATTACCACTATGCTCTGCTATATTTTAAGAAAAATTTAACCAAACCATAGGCAACAATAGACTGAACAAAGTTTGTTTCACATGCGAGAAGATCATTTATATTTGCACGATCTGAGGAGCAAACTACCAAGCTGGTTGTATGGGCAAATCTGAGAACTAGTTTAAGATGAGTTAGCAGGTTCTTCTCAACATATCAAATCCAAGACCACACATTTTCTTCACAACTATTTGTTCACCAGACATTTAGTTCAGGATGAATTAGATCGAGAAAAAAAAAAAAAGAAGAAGTTTCCAATGCATTTGTCAGGTTTGAAACTTACCTTGATCTTGCTGATGCTGTTGGCCGAGTTGTGCCTACTCAAAACGTGAGCCTGTACAGCTAGCTCATTACAGAGCAGGACCAGGAGTCCTGCTAAAATAAGTCCTTTAACCATCCCTGGCTTCCTTTGAGGCTTGACTGTGATTTGCTGTGTGCTTGGCTCCTTCTTTTATTGGGACACTCAACTGTCCAGGACTCATCCATTCACAAGCCATGTGAAGTGCATTCCAACACCTCGCCTCCGATAGGTTCTTGTTGTAGATTTCCTTTTAAGTGGCTGTTTAGTGCTACGTGATGTGCCTTCGAGAGAGAGGTTGTGGTGGGCGACGAGTCAGACACAAAGAGTCAGTGACCTCAGGAGTAGTTTTTGAGGGCAGGAAGAAGACGTGACACCCGTCATCAGGCATTCATCCACTACACATGCCTTGCGTTGTTGGAGCAGCAGGTCAGAACTGATAACTTCAACCTATACTAAATATACTATTTGGTTGGTCAGACCATGGGTGTTCCATATTTAGACTGAGAAACCCTTATCTCAGTAATATGTTAAGAAATCTTTTGACCTTTGGCGTGAATATGTGGCACACATTTTTAAATTTTTAAAAAGTGCAACAGCTTGCAATTAGCAAATAAGTCATACCAGTTAATGAATAATATGCTTTAGTGAATAATAAATGGAGAGTTTAAGAAGTTAAATCCATGCTCATATGAATTTAAAAATAATATTGAATAGATAATAATGAGTAATTGCCTTGTACTTGGTAATTTGTAGATTTGATCTTGCCAATTACTGTAGCTGCTGAAGGCCATATTAAGCCTAATCCTGTAATGCTTATTAATTAACACGAGGTTAAGCATGAAATTGGTAAATTCAAACTCATGGTGAGGATCAGTCTAGCGTGGCACCATTAGTCATCAATACAGCACGTCCCAAAAGTTTCCATACATAGGGAAAATAAACACTTTATATGTATATATATATATATATATATATATATATATATATATATATATATATAATATTTTATTTTTTTATTATTTTTTTCCCAGATAGCCTTTAAGAATGACTTTGACAAAAGAAGAACATATTGAAATCATTTTGATCGCTGGATCGGGAAGCTGTCACATGGTTGTGATGGACTTTCACAGGAAACATGGCGAGCACATCACACGAAGTGTTGCGGACCAAGCGAGAAGTGAACGTCCACGAACATCCACTGACATAGACACAACTAATGTGGTGCTGCCAAACATAGTACCTATGTATCAAGACTTTTGATACATATCTACACGTTATGCTATCTGATAACAGTTGGAGCTATTAGTGAGTCCAGACATACAGTGCCCTCCACTAATATTGGCACCCTTGGTAATTATGTGAAAATGTGTCTTTATTGTTTAAACTTTTGAACTTTTGTTAAAAAAATTCACAGATAGACTCTGCTCTCATGGATATCAACAACTGTAGGTTTATCAAAAAAAAATATGTTTGTTAAATATAGGTGTGCAACAATTATTGGCACCCCATGAATTCATTTGAGAAAAATATATTTGAAGTATATTCCCACGGATATATATATTAAAAAAATGTTTGTACACCTGGGTGACTAGGAACAGGAAATTGTTCAACCATGACTTCCTGTTTCACAGGGGTGTAAATATGAGGTAACACATAAGCCAAATTCCCTTATTCATTCATAACAATGGGTAAGACCAAGGAATATAGCTGTGATGTGTGGCAAAAGGTTATTGAGCTTCACAAAATAGGAAGTGGCAATAAGAAAATAGCACAAGCATTGAAAATGCCCATTTCCACCATCAGGGCAATAATTAAGAAGTTCCAGTCAACTGGAAATGTTATGAATCAACCTGGAATTGGATGTGTGTCTATATTGTCTCTAGGCAATCTCCAAGGATCACAGCTGGAGAATTGCAGAAGTTAGTTGTGTCTTGGGGTCAGAATGTCTCCAAAACTACAATCTGAAGTCACCTACATCACCACAAGTTGTTTGGAAGGGTTTCAAGAAAAAAGCCTCTACTCTCATCCAAAAACAAACTCAAGCATCTTCAGTTTGCCAGACACTACCGGAACTTCAAATGGGATCGGGTTCTATGGTCAGATGAAACCAAAATA
This sequence comes from Ictalurus punctatus, assembly GCF_001660625.3. Classification (NCBI taxonomy): domain Eukaryota; kingdom Metazoa; phylum Chordata; class Actinopteri; order Siluriformes; family Ictaluridae; genus Ictalurus; species Ictalurus punctatus. Next base: position 7,209,000 of record NC_030420.2, on the reverse strand, counting down.
GAGTTGGCAGTAAACACCAGAGGTGGTTTTGGCACACACAGAGAGGAAGCCATATGGAAAAGTACCTCATGCCCACGGTTAAATATGGTGATGGCTATTTAATGTTTTGGGGCTGTCTCTCTGCCAGAGGACCTGGACATTTTGTTAGGATACATGGCATCATGGACTCTCAAATATCAACAGATATTAAATGAAAACCTGACTGCCTCTGCCAGAAAGCTTAAAATGGGCCGTGGTTGGATCTTCCAGCAGGACAATGATCCAAAACATACATCAAAATCAACACAAAAACTGTTTATTGACCACAAAATCAAGGTCCTGCCATGGCCATCCCAGTCCCCTGACTTGAAACCCATAGAAAGCCTGTTGGGTGAACTGAAGAGGAGAGTCCACCAGAGTGGACCTCGAAATTTGAAGGATCTGGAGAGATTCTGTATGGAGGAATGGTCTCAGATCCGTTGCCATGTATTCTCCAACCTCATCAGGTATTATAGGAGAAGACTCAGAGCTGTTATCTTGTCAAAGGGAGATAGCACAAAGTATTGACTAAAAGGGTGCCAATAATTGTTGCACACCGATATTTAACAAAGTTATAATTTTTTTGGATAAACCTGTGTCATGTTTGCAATTGTTTGATATCCATGAGAGCAGAATATTTTTGTGAATATTGTTATCAAAAGATTAAACAATAGACAATTTTTCACAGCCTTTTTTGCTCATATTTACCAAGGGTGCCAATATTAGTGGAGGGCACTGTACATTCCTCACTCTCATAACTACTTTCACTGTAGTTTCTGAGTAATTCATAATAGTTATGAAAATATGCTTTGCAATGACAAGCTAAATCTCTTTGGAAAACTATCTCTTTTGTTAACAAGAAAGTACCGGAATAAAGTCTGTTTCTGCCAATGGCACTGTCCATTTAATTGACATTAGTAATTAAATGCCAGGAAGATCCTGAAATTAAAATCTCTTTTGCTTGATTTATATAGGGGTCTGTTCTGCAAGCACAAATGAGGTGTCCTATACATAAATATCTGTCTCTCTTCATTTTTACTTAATGCTGTTGACCAAATGCCATCATATCAATTTCAAATCATTTATTAAACTTGTTCCAGGTCGAAATGAAAGATATTGGATATGGCAAAATGTTTTATTTATTCTTATGAGTTAAGGTAAGTTATATTTTTAATTTATCATCGCTATGTCCAATGTTTTAACTTATTAAGAGACTTCAGTTTTCTGTAGCAGCATTTGCCTGTGAATACATTTCGCTCTCCATGGTCCTGAACAAAATATTCCAACATGTTCACACATATGGCAGTGCAGTGTTTTCCTATTTCCTGTTTTATTTCACAGACCAGAGGTATGTGAACTGAACCACATACCCATACTTTTAATAAACTGGGCCTAGAACTTATAATCATGGTGGAAAAAATATTAAACAGGTTTGAAACACTTCATACTTAATGAATAAATGAAATAGATAGATAGATAGATAGATAGATAGATAGATAGATTGATTGATGTTTTAATTCATTATTAGGCACAACATTGTTGTTTTTTTCAAAATCATTTTATTGAATATTTCATTTAGATATATAACTGACTATTGAGCATAAATAAAGAATGCATATAAATATAAATTTATATGAAGGCAGATCAATAAATATTCTAATAAATAAATGGACATTTAAAAATTCACTCTGGCATCATCACAGACAATGATGTAACTGTTCTGCTTAAGACTTCATTTCCTCTTTAGACCTGATGGAAAAAAAAACAAAGAAAAGACGAAATGTATAAGTGTCACACAAAGACAACCAAGTATCTATTTATTTTAGTGAAAGCTTCTTGTGTATTGCCCAAATCTGTCTATAATGCCAGCTGATCTCATAGCAAGTGTAAGAGCATTTTGTGGTAGACTATGCAGTATGTAGCCTATAGAATGATGAAGCTAACCTACTGTGGCGTCCAACAGTGTTGCAGCCCAGAGTGGACATGGAGTCAATCCGGTCCAACCGGCCGCCAAAACAACCCGAATACTTCTTGGAACTGGAGTTCTGGCGAACTGTCTTCAGGTCCCGAGCAGAGAGGAAGTTTCTCGCAAGCACCTCAGGCTGAGGTACAACTTCCTTTTCCTCAACCACCGCTTCTTCCTCTTCTGGTTCCAGCATTTGAGCGGGAACTGATTCTTCCAGTTGGCTGAGCAGAAGCTGTGAGAGGATAATGATATCGTACGGTTTATACAGAGACATTTTGCAGTGCTGAATTAAAGTGTTGTGTCCTTCTGAACTTAGGTATATACAGAAATATTAGTATTAATGCATACACACTGCTTATTGCCATTTTTTGATGAGTCGAATCTTACCTTCAAGACGTCCAGGTCTTCACTGGTCAAGGCCGTGCTTTGTAGCGGAAGTGCATTTGTGATCATCAAACTTACAAGCAGTAGAAAGCTAACAGATGGAATGAAAAATGGTGACATGTTGTCTGTTTTCTTTAAGAACTGCGTGCTTGAATATGACTCGATTCCTTAGTCTTTTTAAGCTGTGTCCGTTGTCTGTGTTCCATAGCTCTAAGCTGGGAGATGGGGCTCTTTTATACTTTAAAGTCTGACTCACTAAAGTTATGTGAGGAATTAGAGGCTACATTCCAACACCTTCAGTGATAAAGCTGTCTGTCGGAAATAACTCCTTTTAAAGCTTCAATGTAGCAGATATGAGCCCTATGACTTCGCCTGCAATGCACTTTGTTTAGATACTGAGCTTGGGAAAGTGGTTCCCTGAAATTACTCACCACTAACACACGTTGCGTTATTTTGGTGACATAATAGTGCACATATAGACCTATGTATACCTAGACCTTATAATATACTGTATATTATACTATAAGATTTATATTCCTATCATCGCTGTTTTACAATAAACTCCAGAATTATTGGCAACCTTGGGTCAGTGATCTTACAAACTGAAAGTATGACAGAAATCAAACCTTTAATGAAGTAAAATCATTTCAGAAAAATAAAAACTCTTCAAACACACATATATTTTTAATGAAATCACACATGCCATGATCATTGCCACCCCTAGAAATGTATCTGAGCAAACAGTAACTGTTCCCATTCATATTTTACTTCTTTTTTTATGTGAGTGACTTGGAACTCCTAAGAGGACATCTATGACTTCCTGTTTCACTGCAGTGTAAATATGAGATGACACAGAGGCAAATTCCCTCAGTCACTCATCATTAACATGGGTAAGATTAGAGAATACATTAATTAAATGAGACAGCAGTGTGTTGTAAAAAAAAAAAAAAAAACTATCAAAAGTTACTAAGAACATGTCCACAGCCACTGTTAGGGCAATAATTAGGAGGCTTAACACAACTAGAGCTGTAATGAACCTATTTATAGGCCTGCCGTGGTCAGGTGATGTGGCGCCTGTAAACCACGTCATCAGCTGTCTTTGTCTTCAGCGCAAGCTGCATGTCGGTTGTCTGTGTGAACATTCATAAAACATTTCTCTTTATTTTCAAAAGAATATATATATATATATATATATATATATATATATATATATATATATATTTTTTCCCTTCTGTCGCTACCCTGTGCAAACAGAATGAGCTTTAGAGAGTTCAAAGAGTGTGTTACTCCCTGTTCTCGTGTTATTACAGAAGGGGATGGACACACTTTTTGTGTGAAGGGTACGGGAGTGGGGCGTGCAGCAGCGCAGCTCCGTTTCCAGCTCTCTCACTCCTTAGCTGAAGCAAGATGGGTTTCGGAACATCAGGACTCTGTCAAGGCCACTGTTAAGGCAGCCAGCCGGCTCAGATCCTGGGGGTCCCATATGGATCTTGAGGGGGAACCATAAAAAAAGAGCTCTTGGCTCTTTCACTTCTCAGACAAAGGGCGATGGATGTAGCTCGCGAAACGACTTCTGCCTCCTGTATGTAGAGTCAACCCACTCTCTCAGACGCCGAGGAGCCAGAGAGGGGAGCCAGTGAGAAGGAGAGCACGCCCTCACACCGCAGAAAACTCCCCTTTTTCCCGGTAGTGCTCCATGAAGTGTCACGCTTCCGTGTATATAACCCCGCGACATCGGATTATTCGGCCATCATGGGGGATAAACAGTACAGCTATTTTGTTATGCCGATGGTGGAGGAGGCGCTTGCGAGCCATGTCTCTCCATCAATGGCAGCAAAAGCAGGGAGGCCAGCTTTGCTATCCAGGCCATGTAAGACCATGGCTGGCGAAGCCTAGGCAGCAGCGGATTTTGCTTGCAGGTCTCAGCATACAACAGCAATGTTGAAGGTCTATCAGGCAGACCTGCTGACAGGGTATGTGGCCAATTTTACATCTGGGTCATCTGAACCGTACTCTTCGGCAAACTTATCATTCTACAGACTCAGTTTGAGGATTGGTTTGTGGTGATAGATCTAAAAAAAGACACATATTCCATCGCCCAGTCACAGGACGTTCCTGAGATTCATGTTTGGAGGCAACGTGTATCAATATCGGTTCTTCCTTTCGCTAGCTTTATCCCCTTGCACCTTCAAGAAGTGCATGGATGCTGTGCTGGCTATTTTGCGACTCCAGGGCATCTGTGTGCTAAACAACCTCGACGAATTTTGTTCTCTGAGATAATATCTCTGCTGGACAGAACTCCCTGGGAGTTTCCCATTTACAGGGATCTATTGTCTCAAGCCAGAGGGTTGATTTATCACCCTCAGCCGGAACTATGGAAACTGTGAGTCTGAGCTCATAGATTCTGGTCTCTCAATCGAGGTTGTAGAGACCATGTTAAACTCTAGAGCACCATCCACAACAAAATTTTATGCATTCAAGTGGCAATTTTTTTTATGGTGGTGTGAGGAACACCAGTGAGACCCAGTAACTGCACAATAGCTACAGTCCTGGAGTTCTTACAGGAACGTTTCTCAGTAGGGTTGGCTCCTTCTACAATTAGGGTCTATGTGGTTGCCATTTCGGCCAGCCACGCCCCTACTGAAGCCTCTGTGAGGCAACATCATCTAAGGTTTATGCATGGTGTCAGATGGCTGAGGCCCATCTGCAGACCATGCATAACTTCCTGGGACCTTCTGTGGTCCAGGAAGGTCTGTCAGGTGCCCCATTTGAGCCCTTAGAGTCAGCTTAAGAGAAACTTCTGACCCTAAAGGTAGCTCTTTTGGCAGCCATAACATCTCTGTTGCCCCTTCCTACCTTGACTTAGCCCCTGGATTAGCCAAGGCTTTGCTATATCATAGGCTGGATTATTCCTAATTGCCTATGTCTGTTGCATAAATCGGAACAGTTGCTGGTCTGCTTGGCAGTGACACTAGACGTGATGCCATGTCAAATCAGCGCATTTCTATTTGGATACTCGAATCAATCTCTATTGCTTTTGAAGTGCGTGGTCTCTGGGCATAGGCAGGCCTATAAAGGCATGATTTGACACAGACTTCAGATACCGGTCATGTACGAGGGCATTACATGCGTAACCAAGACGTTTTTAAACAATAATATGGCTGCCCCTGCCAAGAAGTTACAAACTGGAAAAGCTGTCCTTCCAGCAGGACAATTATCAAAAATACATCCAAATGCACAAAAATGGTTCAATAACCACATCATCAACTTTTTGACATGACCTTGTGTGTCCCCTGACCTAAACCTCATTAAAAACCTGTGAGGTGAGCTGCACAGGAGAGGACCATGGAGGATCTGGAGTGATTCTGTATTCATAAGTGCTTTCACGTTCCTTGTTCTTAATTCTACAGAAATATAGCAGAAGTCTCAGCGCTGTTATATTTGCGGGTTGAACATAACACTAAATGCTGGAGTGCGACATTTTGTGCGACAATTGTGACACGTTTTTGTTTTTATATTATTTTTATTTACTTGAATTAAAGACTTGATTTCACTCATATTTTCATTGTGAGATTACATGAATTGACCACAAAGGCATTTTTATATCTTTTTTACTCATCTCTAACAAGGGTGTCAATAATTCTAGTCTTGATTGTTTTAAGGCAAAAACTCTGTATAGACTAACATAATTTCTTTTTCCTTGGTCCAGTGGTGGTTTACAGTGTCTCCCAGGTCATGTAGTAACCTTGAACAGTGAATGTATATGCTACAATAATACATTGCAGATAGACCTACACTACACTGTTTATCTATTAGGGTTCCAAGTAGAAGGACATTTGTAGGAACCAGAGAACCCTTGAATTGTGTATGTGCAGTTTCAGTCATGTTGTATTTCATCCAAGTAATGTTAAACCTTATTTTTGAAGGTTAAAACTATGTGTAATTAATTTACTAGTGCACCATTGTCAATTATAATACAAATAGCATAAACATGTATGTCATACCAGAATTGAACATTCACAATTTAATTGATTTTCACATGTTTTCATTTTTCAGATGTGTATATCTTTTCACCTATAATCCCATATTGTTTACACAGTTTTGCATTTAATTGAGGTCACATATGCAATTTCAGGGCATAACATGCAGAAAAGTTTTTTCAGATGTGAAAAACTTAATTCAAGTGAGGTTTTTTCCTGTAAGGGTATAGTTATGGATGTAAATTTGTCATATTACGAATGTGAAAATCAAGTTTTAGTATTCCTCAGTGCCCCCATGCCTAATTATGTGTCACTCAATTTTTTAAATTTGGAATATCTCTCTTGACCTTGTAAACACATTAGCATTTACTCTTCTACCTAACTTTCTCCTTCCCCAACCCACTCTTCACTGTCCTATCAGTGAATAATTACTTCAGCAACAGCAACTCTCTTGATATGTTGATATCAAATCACCAAAATCACCAAAAATACCATGTTTTGAAAAACATTTTAATTAGTAGAGCAGTATTTTAATATAGGTGCAGTATGCTCAGTATAGTCTAATGCCTTCCTACCTGTAATGTTGGTACTACAGTTAAGAAGGCTACATCATGAGTCTATCGTCCATTGACCATTTGGTTTTTGTTGTGTTTTTTTCTTCAGATTTTTAAACTGTCATTATTATCTGCTTGATGTCGGAATTATTTGGGCTATTAAAGATGTACAGATGTTGCACAGATTTTCTTTTTGCCCCTTGCCACATGCCAAACCCCCCCTTTTGGCCCACATCATTTGCATCTGCACCCCAAAGCTACAGTATGTGAGAGTTAGGCACGGTCAACACACATAGGCTATTATGCAAAATATTTATTCATTATTCCACACCTTTCAGTCTATGACATGAATTTGGAGAAGAAATAAATACATACACAGAAGAAGCAGTAAAAGCTTTAGATGATATTAACAAAAAATATATTTACAATTCTACACAGTTACCACAGAATAAATAACACTCAGCAGACGATGCTCTGCGCACAGCTGTAAACATGTCAATACTTCAGAATAACGTTAAATAAATAAATAAATAAAAAGGCATGTGCCCTGCCCGAGGAGTTCAAGTAAGGAGTTTCAGTGCCCTGTTCCAGTACAAACCGCTCCTGTAGAGAGGGGAAGGAGGGAGGGGAGGAGGCAAGAAACAATAAACGCATAAATTTAAAAAAGCACATATTATTGATGTTATATGTATATATAACATCTCGTCAGCTGAGTAAATAATACACTGGATGTACCTGACGCTTCTAGCATCCCAGACCACTGAAAGAGCCGATGCGCTCTAGCCTAACACCAAAACAGCTCCTTAGGCCACCTTTCTTGAAGCGACTGCGTTTGGACACGGACAGGATGTCCCCGATGAGGCGATCCAGAGCGTTCTCCTTAGCCGCGAGCGCGCCGCTGATCTCCCCGACGGTCCAGGCGCTTCCACTCAGAGCGCGGCGCTCTGCCGTCCCGCCTCCCCGCTCCGACTCCGACGCCGACTCCGACTCCGACACCTCCGGACCAATGAAAGGCGCGTTCGCCGTTTGTTCCTCCTCCAGGAGCTCCTTAATGCTCTCCTAAGCAAAACGCGTCCGGTTTGATTATAATATATATATATATATATATATATGTATCCAGGATAAAATAAAGTAAGAAAAACATGCACAATACAGAATAAAAGCATTTACATTCGTTACAAGATCCAAAATAAATGCGACATGTGACTATGCGTTAAAATAAATTTCAAAAATGCGCAAAAGCGCAGCACAGAGTTCAATACGGGCGCTGCGCAAAACGCACGGATCCTCGATAAAAAAAACAGAACAATATTTGCTCACCTGTAACTCGGAGAGCGGTTTGGCCCCGATGGAGTTCAAAAGCAGGAGCAAGGAGAGGCAGAACACGCAGAAGTTGGCGGTCATGTTGCTTTTGCTGTGGCTGTGTGGCCGGTTTCTGAGTGCTCCTCGTCACGTCAGCTACCCAAGCGCAGTCTCCAGGTGCGCGCTTTATAGCCGCACTGATTTCGTCACGGGCTGCCAAAGAAACCAAACGAGCTGGAAAGTAGAATGGAAGGGGAGGTGAATCAGGGCAAACTGGGCGCGAAGAGATAAATTATTCCAACCAATGTCAGGGTTGCCACGTTAGACTGACTCTTTTACATAAAGCACCACACACTGCAGTGTAACCAGCATGCAATTCCATCCTAATGGGATCACAACAGCCCAGTAATTTGAGGAAACTATTAGATGTTAGGCTGTCACAATTAGACATTAGAAAGGTAAACCACTTATACAAAGGTTTACAAAGAAATAGTATTCTTTAAAATAATACAGTAATACAAAAGGTAAACCAGTCATAAAGTAGGAAAGGTTTACAAAGAAATAGTACTTTTTTAGACCTCCACCAGCTGTGCAAGCAAAGTGTGTCTGAGGCTTTAGGAGGTGAAACCAGTTGATATTCAAAATGGTTGATATATGTGAAATCCACCTATATACAGTAAAGCTATCTCTTGGATTTTGGATCTGGTTGGGTTTTTGTCATGTAGTTGAGAGTTCCAGTTGAGCCAACTTTCCAGGTCAGTTTTACATCATACACATTTAAGGGAAACTTATCGTGGCTGCTATATAATCGATTTTTTGATTGCGATAAATTTAGCAAGTCTGAGCAGGACCTGATTTCTGAAAAGATTTCTGGAGAAGAAATTAAAAGAAAGAACAAAACCACATATATTCAGCTGAATGTATTTCTATAAGTACATACTTTGTACTTATATATGTATGAAGGCACCCATGATGTAATTACACACAATAAATACAGCTAAATCATCATTTCAGTACAGAATAGCATAACTGCCCGCAATTATGCGCAAAATAATGCATTTTACTACATGGATGGAGTTTCAGGCAACTGAGAGCAACATTAAAGAATAAGTATTAATTGCCTTAAGTAAAATGTCTTGAACAGCGAGCATCGTTCATCTTTTATAAACAATCACTTCTTCAGTTCATTTGTATTTAAGCATATAAAGAATTCATTATTATATATTTTTTTGTCATGAAGTCAGCTCGACCCACTACAGTATCATTCAGCCCTTCTGTGCACTGAAAACATTTGCTGTAAAATGAGAAGACAGTTGTATTATTATATTATTTATATTGTGGATTTCATATAGAGCAACCATTTTGAATATCAACTGGATTCACCTCCTACAGGCTCACACACAGTTTGCGTTGCACAGCTGATGGGAGTCTAAAAAAGTACTATTTCCTACTTTCCTAAACCTTTCCTACTTTAGGACTGGTTTACCTGTTGTATTATTGTATTATTTTAACTAATATTTAAAACTCATCACATTAAAAAAAAGCAAAAAAGAAGAAGAAGAAGACGAAGAAGAAGAAGAAGAATTTATAGTAGAGACGCATCAATACAATTACTGGTAACGGGTATTGTGTACAGCTAAGTGTACTTTGATGTGTTAATGAATAGACAACACAAAATGACAGCCATCATTTCACAATTAATAATGGCAAGGAAAGGGGAGAGCTGGCTGGTGGGTTGGAAGCACACACAAGCGTGAGAGCAATGAAGGGAAACAAGTGAAAGAGAGCAATGCTCCTGTTTGCTTAATACTAAGTAGATCTAAGTAGGAAGCTCATTTTGGTATCAGTATCGGTATCAAAGAATACCACTAAAAATTTACCTGTATTCTCTCTAATCCTCATGTGCTGTGTATATAACAGGGCAACTCATTATGGACATTTTTAATGGTTCCATGAAAGCCAATAATGCCATCAACCATAACCTATGGTTACTTCTATTTATCAAACTGTCTGTGTGATGTGTGTGACGTGTGTGAGACGTGTTTTCTTCCAGGGATATCCTGAATCTATTTCAAGCATACACATTTCACCTGCTCACCTCTGTCCTCCCCTGGTACAGATCACCGAGCACCACTCATTGTCATGATTAAAGAGTCATAGAGCTAATTAAGATTTTAATGGCAGGCCATAGTAGCCCATGCCATTTCCTTTATCCGAAGAACATCTCGTTTGAAATGTCACATGATAAGTCACTGGAGAGGATAGTTTTTATACATGTGAAAGGCATTATTGTCCAATCTACCAGAGCATGGAGAAAATAAAACAAATGACAAAAAAAAAAATAGTTAATAAATTTCTAGAATGTACACTTTATTATAATCTTTGGTACAAGGAGAAATGTGCCAGATGGGCTCCAAGCCATTTCACCAATAGTTGTTCTGTAGAGGCCAGCAGACACTAAAAAACTAATCAGTCCCTGTCTGCCTCCACATTGTGCTTCAGTTCAGAGCTAGCAGGAGACCATCGCTCATGCTGACTTTTTTTGGCTGCCTCTCTCATGCAGGATGGTAGTGGGCCTCAGGGCATGAGAATCTCACACTTTCCACACAGCTAAAAAAAAAAAAAAAAAAAATTTAAAGGAAAAGAATAAATAAAGAAAGCTGCTCTCATATTGGCTAGCTAGCCATAAACAACCAAGAAACGGGAATGGGATCTAACACACATCTAACTTTATAACAATAATCATATAGCAAATGTGTGTGTGTTGCTCAAAAAGATCATTAGAACTAACTTGCATCTTTAGCAATATCAAAATCCATTCTCATAGTTAGTACATTGTCTTTGAAATAACTACATTACCAACATACAGGTGCATCTCAAAAATGAGAATATCGTGAAAAAGTTTTTTTTTTTTCTTAATTTAATTCAAAAAGTGGAACTTTTATATATTCTTGATTCATTACACATAAAGTGAAATATTTCAAGCTTTTTTTTTTGTTTTAATCTCGATTATTATGGCTTACAGCTCATGGAAATCAAAAATCCAGTATCTCAAAATATTAGAATAAAGAATTTATAATAGAGAAATGTCGACCTGAGAAGAGCTCTAATCAGCTCATTAACTCAAAACACCTGCAAAGGTTTCCTGAGCCTTTAATCTCTCAACCTGGTTATCACATTTCTTAGATTTACTTCCAACATGGTGTAGCACATTGGCTTAGTGGTTAGCATGGTTGCCTCACACCTCCAGGGTTGGGGGTTCGATTCACAACGCTGCCCTGTGAGTACAGAGCTTACATGTTCTGTGCTGCTAGGGTTTCCTCCAGGTACTCTGGGTTTCCTCCCCAAATCCAAAGACATGCATGGTAGGCTGATTGGCATCTCCAAAGTCTCTGTAGTGTATGAATGTGTATGTGATTGTGCCCTGTGATGGATTGGCACCCTGTCCAGGGTGTACCCTACCCTGTGCCCCATGCTCCCTGCGACCCAGTAGGATAAGTGGTATAGAAAATGGATGGATGGTGTAGGATCCATCCAATTATTAGGACAGCATCATGCCATAATTAAGAGAAACATGCTGTTTCTCTTAAGAAGTGTACATGTGTAGGTTTTATATTTTTTGTGTTGTAAATGTAATATAAACTGGGTTATATTCTTCAACATCGTGTATTTGAAGCTGATCACATTGCACAAGCAAAAACAACTAAAACTAAGCGCATATAGTATGCAGAAATACACTCGCCAGATATTTTATTAGAAAATTCCTTTTCTTTAGCCTTGATTATGATCCTTGATTATGAATCTAGCTCATTATAAGTCAGAGCATTCAATTAGTTATGATTTCTATTTAAAATGTATATTTAAGTAGCTCCTCCCAACTATATGGATTGCTTATTTAAACTAGTAGGTTGTTGGTTAGATGTCTCCCGAAGTAGCTTTACCCATGGTTTAAACTTGCCCTAGATTACTGGTATTGAGGCTATGGTATTTTGTCAGAAGTTAGTATTAAAAATAAAAACTAGGAAAAATCTGGGGGCAAGTACATATGAGGGTCTTTTGCAGCCTCACTGCGTTTGGCACTTTTACAGTAAGGTTAATAATACTGTATATATTTACAGTAACCTTTCAGAAGCTATATAAGAAAAAGGCGGCTGAATTGAACTGTAAAACACATTAAAACAGATTATTATTATTAGTATTATACTGGCTTGAACACAGTATTGTTTTGAAGGCATTACAGAAATTCCTTATAGTGCTCATTTGTGAGATAAAAAAAAGTTCATCTAAACTTTAGATAAAAGATACTGAACATACAAATGTGCTCTGTCAAGTAGGGAAAACTATTATCACCTTGGCAAAATGTATACACAGTAGTAAAACCAACACCGACATGTTTGCTTATGTTTAAAAAAGAAAAGAGAGACAAAAAGAGAGCAAATAATGGCTAATGAATCATGGAACATGGAAGGGAATGGATGAGCACAAGTGTGTGGGTAGCAGTGAAGACTGAAGACAGAAAGTGTCAGTGTAGGTAACTGACATAGCTACAGTCCATTTAGACAATTAGTCTGATGATTTGGAGAATTGATGCAGTACAAAAATATACTGTGTAGAGAATACATGTGCAGTTCACAATAGAAGTAACATCAATACAGGAGATGTTATATAAATGGCTGTCGTTGACACTTGTGCTCATGAAACTTATCCATATTTCATTATGACCTGATAGTGTTTGATACACTGACTGTTTATATTCCTCCCATCTGGAAGAAGGCTACGGAGCATTCGGACCAAGTCGACCAGATATATGAACAGCTACTTCCCACAGGTCATTAGACTTCTCATCAGATTGGTCTGATGGCCACCTCACCTCATTTCATTTTGTTTCATTTCATTACTGTCGCTGTACTCAGACATTTTACTTGAGACAAAATATTTGACAATCTACACAGAAATCACAAAAACAGTTTTGGTTTTCTGTATTGATTGTATTTATTGACTTTATTGCATGGTCACTGTGTTACTTATTCTCTACTCTAGAGCTATATTTCATTCCTAGCGTCATTCTACATCATTTCATTCCTATCATCTGAATGTGATGAAAGGAATAACAATAAAGACTTGACTCATCACAAGTCTCAAATCTTGAACTTTCCTTTACTGTTGTTTCATTTTAGCGTGATGCGTCTATGGTATGGTTTGAATCCGTATTGATTAAATGTACATGGTGGAGGATTAAAGCTTTTTGTTTTGTGGTGGGTCATAACCTGGTCTAAATGCCATAGAAGATACACCATTTGGCCAAAAAGTATGTAGACACCTTACAATCACACCTGTATGTGTGCCTTTAATCAACTTTTGCCACAAAGTTGGAAGCATACAATCGCACAGGATATCTTTGTATGCTATAGCATTACAATTTCCCTTTACTGTAACTAAGAGGCCCAAACATGTTCCAGCATGACAGTGTCGCAGTGAAGATTGCCCATTGAACACCTTTTGGATGAACTGGCATCAGTGCCTGAACACACTAATGCTCTTATGGCTGAATGGACAAAACCCCACAGCCATGCTCCAAAATCTAGTGGAAAGACTTCCCAGAAGATTGGAGGTTATTATAACAGTCAAGGGAGGAATAAATTTGGATTGGGGTACTCAAAAATCACATATGTGTATGTTGGTCAAGAGTCAACAAACTTTTGGCCTTGTAGTGTGTATACAGTGCTGTGAAAAAGTATTTTTTTCTGTTTTTGTGCATATCTCATACTAAATAGTTTTAGACCTTTAAACGAAATACAGCAAAAACAAAGCCAACCTGAGTAAACACACGATACAGATTTTACTTATTTATTTTTTTATTAAAGCAAAAAAAAAAGTTATTTAACACCTATCGCCCATGTGCAAAATTAAACTGCCCCTTTAAACTTAAAATCTGGTTATGCCACCTTCAGCAGCAATAACTGCAACCAAAGGCTTCTGATAACTGGAGATCAGTCTTTCACTTACTTCTAGGACTAGGACGTACTCCTATGCTTTGCATCATTAATGTTTTGCTGCATAATCCAGTTGCACTAGAGTTTCAACTTACAGACTGAAGACCGGACATTCTCCTTTAGGATTTTCTGGTAGAGAGCAGAATTCATGTTTCCCTCAATTGTCGTAAATTGCCCAGGCCCTGAAGCATCAAAGCATCCCCACATCATCACACTTCCACCACAATGCTTGACTATAGATATGATGTTCTTTTTGTGGAATTCTGTGTTTGGTTTACACCAGATGTAACGGGACAGCTGTCTTCCAAACATATCCACTTTCGACTCGTCTTTGCTATATATAATGCCATATAATAATGACTTGCTGGATGAGTAGTTGCTGTGCTCTTGGAGGAATTTTGAACAGTTGGCCACTTCTGGGAAGCTCCACCACTTTCACTGTGGTTCTTCGGAGTCCCAGAGCCTTTGAAATAGCTTTGTAACCCTTCCCAGACTGATGTATTTCAATCACCTTCTTCCTCATCATTTCTGGAATTTCTTTCAATTTTACCATAGTGTGTTACTGGGTAAGACCTTTTAACCAACTTCATGCTCATTTAATAATGAAGTTCTATTTAAGTGTTGATTTGATTGAACAGGGTTTAATCAAATCTAGTCTGTTCTAGTCCAGCCCAACCCCATTATTAATGCAGTTTCATAGAATTGGGGAATTGGTAACTATGGCCCCGCACACAGGCCCCGCTGGTATTGGATAACTTTTTTGCTTCAATAAATAACATTATCATTTAAAAACTCCATTTTGTGTTTACTCAGGTTGCCTTTGTTTTATCTTAGATTTTGTTTTCATTTCTGAAACAATTTAGTACGAGATATACGCAGAAACAGAAGAAATACTTTTTCACAGCACTGCAGCTTTCACAATCAGTAGTAAGCAGATCTAACTTTAAAATATCAATATGGAAAACCACTGGTGCATTAATTCAACTGGATCTGAATTCCAGTTCAAGAAGTAAGTGATATGTTACAATTGTTATTCTTATATGAGTGTTCAAACGTGATTTTATAGAAATGTAAATTTAGTTGCTTTACACTTTGCTTTTAAAGAAACAACAGTCTATACATTTCGTTTTGGTTGTTCAGGAGAGAACTGACAAACTACTAAAATGCAGTGGAAGTCTTAATCTAAAAAATGAGAACTCTGACCCTCTGCATTACTCACACATTTTTATGTCTCTCAGAGGAATCTCACAGCTGATAAAGGCTAGGATGTTCTGTTGTATGTGTCTTTTCAGACTTGAACATGTCATCAGCATCTTCTCACGCTGCTGGATGACACTGGCGGTCTTATCTGTGAAAGCCCAATAAGAATGCTCGACAGCTGGTGTCCAAAGCACAATGCCAACATTTAATTTCACATTCAGAATTCATTCTAAGTCTGCAGCTAAAAATATTCAGGAAGGTCCTTTCTGAATGCAACCCAGAAAGCCTGATTAATGTTTAATCATCTGCCAAAAGCTTATTTTGGGTTTTACTGAAGTGTGGCAGTCATGACATGTGTGTAATGACCAATTTAATGGCAATGACAACCTGTTTATGATCCTCAAACTCTGTAACTCCAAATCAATATCTGTTTACTTTATCTAATTATGTTGTAGTCAGGCATGCATGCTCCTATAAACAAGCAAACGCACATAGCATTCAATTTTATTTCTTATGTTCTTGGTATTTACCAGGAAAAAGTCTGACAAGAAAAGCAATTCATTTGGTAATTAGTGGAGAAAATTTAGATCATTACCAAGTACTTCCAAAAGCCTTCAGAGAACTGGTTACAGTGGTGGTTTTAATGGAATCAGACAAATGAGAAAAACTTTTACTCACAATGTAGCCCCCAACAGCAAAAACTAAAATGAGGTATAAACAAAATATAAAATCACTTTCTGTGTATAATTTCATAATTACATGTTCATTATGAGCATAATATGTCCTTTAAAAAATGCTCAACAATTCCTGAAGACTGGACCCAAGTTCAAAGTTATTCATGGTAGTAGGAAGCTACTTGTCATTACCATAAATTTAAATAGATTTGTAAAAAAAATTGTTAGAGTCACATGTAGGCAGGTAGGTCATGCAGCTTTATAAAATGTTTCTGTACAAAAAAGAATTGTCAAAAACCTCCTGAGACATCTTGTCCAAGCAGCACTCATACCGCTTACACAGACCCTCAGTTACATCATAACTCACGAGTCAGCCGCTATACGTCTGCCTGCATTCCAGCCTGCTGAAAGGCCTTCATTTGACATTAGTGCTGTAACCTCTACGCCTCTTACAGAGATAACACTATTTTCGGGGAACTAAGACCTAATTAGATATTTTTAGCCTCTGTAATGACTATATTTAACTTTGGTCATGGAAATGGGACCAGGAAAAGTTCCTTTTGTCAATGCGAAGAGCACAGAGGCGATTTATTATTTACAATTGTCCATTTGGAAGGTCATATGAACCCAACATCCATACAGTAAACAGTACACTTCTACGAATCATAATAGCACCTAATCAAAGCACTTTCTCTGATATGGATAGTGTCAGGAAAATATAAACTTGCATGACCAATGATGATGAACACTGTGATGTGTATAGCTTATTTTCACACTCAAAAGCAACACAGTTTAATGTATTCAACTGAGAGTCTGTTCCATTCCCACACACAAGACTGTGTTAATGTGGGAAATACGCCACAAGAACAGGGACAGATAACATGCTCATGGAGTTTTAATGACTCAGGAATGGGGTTGTTCTATTTTTTCGAGGCCGCCTCCTACAGTAGCACTCAAAGAATATAACGATGTAATGAGTATAAGTGAATAAGAGAAAAATGATGCATTCTGGAAAAATGACATATGTTTGGTATGAAATCTTTTTTTTCACCCACTGCTCATAGTTAAATTTTTTTATCTAATAAACCTGGATTTGGAGTACAGTCTTAGAAAAAAATCGAGCATCTCAAGGGTATGTGGAACCCTCAAACAGAGGATTTCCTCGGAAGAGCCATTTAAAATCTTTTCACTAATAATGTCTAACTTGTATTGCAAATTATTTTCTTCTTTTCATTTTTTATCCAGGTGAACTCCTTTAATATCAGAACTTACCAGCTACTTTAGAATGGACATTTTAAAATCAGCAATTTATTTGTTTGTTTGTATAACTATCCATCCATTTATTCATCCATTTTCTGTACAAGTTATCCTACATAGTGTCAAGGAGCCTGGAGCCTACCTCAGGGGAGTCTGGGCACAAGGCAGGGGACACCCTAGACTGGGTGCCAACCCATTGTAGGGCACAATCACGCACACACTCACACACTACAGACAATTTAGAGATGCATGTCTTTTGACCGGGGAGGAAACCAGAACACCCGGAGGAAACCCCCAAAGCACGGGGAGAACATGCAAACTCCATGCACACAGGGCGGAGACAGGAACTGAACCCACAACCCCAGACATGTGAGACAAACTTGCTAACCACTTAGCCACCGTGCTCCCTGTATAACTATTTATTTGTTTGTTTGTTTGTCTGTTTGTTTGTTTGTATGACTATATAATTGTTCATTTGTTTGTTTTGGTTGCCTGCTTGTTTTTTTTTGTTTTGTTTTGTTTTGTTTTGTTTTGTTTTTGTTTTTTTTAGATAGGGCTAATATCCAGATTTGTGCATATATTTAGTATGTAGGTTGGTGTTTTTATTTTCACTTATTGTGATATTTAACCCTTATGTTCTGTTGAGATTTGCTTCACTTGTTTGTCGTTGTTTGGGGTCACTGTTACCCCAATGATTAAAGTGTGAAAATGATTATAATTATGAAATAAACCTTTGCTTAAATGTTCCTTTCTATTTATCCTGATAAAAGAATAGAAATAAGTGTATCATTAACTCTAACATTTACTGAAGTAGGAATGTGCATTTCAGGAAAGCAATTAAATACAGAAATAAGCATATCATTTCTTAATTTACACAAAATAATGAAACGGATATAGCTGTATAGGTTCTATATATGTTATTGAACAAATATAAATATCCTTTTTGTTTGGAAAAAAAAATCACAGAAAAAAAAATCACTGTTTCCAAAATAGTCTGCCCTCTGTCAGATACCACTGTTTTTTTTTGTTTGTTTGTTTGTTTGTTTGTTTGTTTTTTTTTAAAAAAAAAGAAAATTAAATCAATACAAAAGTGCTTATTTCACTACACACTCACGAACCAGGGAAACTAACTATGTGCAAATTTACAGTATATACACATCGTCTGGGCAACAGGACAGCCAAATTTAAACTCCACCCCTATGCCAGATAAGTGTGTGTGTGTGTGTGTGTGTGTGTGTGTGTGTGTGTGTGTGTGTGTGTGTGTGTGTGTGTGTGTGTGAGTGAGTGAGAGAGTGAGAGAGAGCTGTGTGTGCGTGTGTGTGTGTGTGTGTGTGCGTGTGTGTGTGTGTGTGTGTGTGTGAGTGAGAGAGAGTGAGTGAGTGAATGAGTGTGGCCTATGCCAGACAAACTAGAGACAAAGTAGTTTTCCCGGGGATTTACAGGTGTATACCACAGATTCTTGCAGACGCACCCCTCCTCCTTCCATGTGAACATTGCAAAATGTAATTCTGTGTGTGTATGATAGAGAATGAGGTTTTTTTGTTGTTGTTGTTGTTGTTTTTTTTTAAATGCACACTTCTGTATTTAAAAAAATACAAGAGGGGGACTTTGTAACATTTTGCCACTTCTATAAATCATACATCCTGTTTGTTGCTCCAGTTGTACACCTCAATGCTACATAGACCCATTAGTGCTTCTTTCAGAGCCATTAAACTGTCTTTAGTGCGCCCCATGAACTCAGAGACAGATATGAATGGCTGACCGTGAGGCTCAAGCCTCCCCACCATGGCTCATGTTGGAACAGCAAATGTGTTCACTACAACATAAGTTCCCTTACCCTTCGACGTTGTGCTTTTGTAACTCTACTATGACAAGAGCACAACATAATCTACATATCCATGTATCTATAGTTGAAAAAGTCTTTTAAAATATTTCATTTAGGCGTTACCCAGCTCCAGGGCAGTCCCTCACAATTAGTCGTGTTCATACAGATTTTACAAGCATATAAAACAGGGCGTCCTGGTGAGCTCATAATGAATGGATGTCTATTGTTCTTTTGGTTTATAAACTATCGCTGCCCTTCTTTGAAACCGAGCCAAATGTCCAGCAGTGCCATTCAAACACAAAGCTCAGCTGAACAGAATAAACATGAATTAGAGTCAGAGAGAGAGAGAGAGAGAGAGAGAGAGAGAGAGAGAGAGAGAGAGAGAGAGAGAGAGAGAGAGAGAGAGAGAGAGAGTGTGATCTGCATGTTTGGCTCTTGTGTTTGTCACCTTATGGCACGGACACTGGTGCTGTCTGGTCCACACCACTGCCATTTTTGGGGTGGAATGTGGTGGACACCTTCATGCAGCATGGTCACACATAAAAGACATGGATAAAATACCACAGCATGGATTACAGGATAGAACCATTCTAGCTTGGAGGCTATACTTGGATATTTTCATGCCTCTCCTTTGTATCAAAGCTTTGAATGGTATATGTAAATAAATAAATAATTATTATTA
The DNA here is from genome assembly GCF_001660625.3 of Ictalurus punctatus. Classification (NCBI taxonomy): domain Eukaryota; kingdom Metazoa; phylum Chordata; class Actinopteri; order Siluriformes; family Ictaluridae; genus Ictalurus; species Ictalurus punctatus. Next base: position 7,189,165 of record NC_030420.2, on the reverse strand, counting down.
TTTTATAATATACAAGGTCATATAGTTACTCCTTAAGAGTATTTAAATGGTTCTGAAACAGTGAAACCCATGCTGATTTTGGGGTAGCATGTAACTGAAGGGGAGCATGCCTTTCTCTCTTTATCTTGATGGAATGTCACTATAAATCCCCAAAGTGATTAAATTACTGAAGCTTTCCTGATCTATTGTAATCTATAATCTATGTAATATATAATCAAACCTAGACTTTGTTTTGAGACTTTTTAGCTTCCTGATTTTGTTTTTTTTTTATGACTGTATCAGTCTGGAGAGGGAAGAAGGTGGTGCCTGTACCCGTGACAACTATATTATCTTTTGGAATGTGCAGCCAGTCATTTCCAGTAATGATCCCGGCAGTTTCCACACCTCCAGACAAGTGAGTGTGACTGACATGCAGAGAGAGAGAGAGAGAGAGAGAGAGAGAGAGAGAGAGAGAGAGAGAGAGAGAGAGAGAGAGAGAGAGAGAGAGTCATATGATTTCCAGGCCCCTCATTTAATAAGGTGGGGTACAGAGGGTAATTGTTGACCTGGATAATATTTATTAATGCTTCTTCTAATGTCAGTGAATAAAAACCCAAATGCATACATAAACTGCCACAAATTACTTGTTCAATTTATTTGAACAATTATTGATTTTATGACATTTTGTTATTTGTTTATGTAATTTATATTATATTATATTATATTATATTATATTATATTATATTATATTATATTATATTATATCATATTATATCATATCATATCATATCATATCATATCATATTATATTATATTACATTATACCGTTTGCTTTGTTCAGTTCTTGGTATACCTGTAAGGTTTTCAGTGACACCTACATCCAAATATTCTCACTGAGAATCTCACTGAATATTAATTTCTGCAGTCAGTTTAGAATATATGTACTTTTTATGCAAATGTTCACTTTCATTATATTATGCCATTATACATAATGCCATTGTTTAGAGCATACTTAAAAGGAAATATTTTTTGAATACTTTGAAATGAACTGAGAGTTTTTGATTGTTGATGCTAATATTGCAATGCTTTTAATATTAAAGCTCAGTGTCTTTCTGCATGCCCAAGCCCAGAATTATACATTTATTAACCAACATGGTCCCCTAGTGTACAAAGAGAGGACTTGCTGGAAACTGGGACCACAGTTAAACAATAAAGACAATTTTTCACAGTCTTTTTTCTGCTCATATTTACCAAGGGTGCCAATATTAGTGGAGGGCACTGTATTAGTCTTTGTCTTTAATCCAGAGTACTAATGTATATGCTTTCCAACAGGAATTTAGCTTGTAAAAACATATTTAGTGTACAGAACCTCTGTAAAGGACACAGACCTGGAACTGAGAATGGAAAGCACTATTTTTGATTTATTTATTTTACTATTAAGGTCGCTTGGATATTGCATTAATTAAACATTTAAAACCTAATCTAATCTAAAACCATGTTTATATTGCTGTAAAGCCAGTATAAGTAATGGTGAACAGATAGCACTACTTTTAATTTACACTATCGCGAATAAGCTAATTCAATCTTCTCAGCAGGATTCCAGTCGTAGTCACAAAGGGCTGACAATGTGTTGGAAGCTCTGCAATACAAATACAATATGCTCTAGTTAACAGCACAATCTTCTCTTTCCTTTATGAGTTAACAGTCTCCCTGTTTATGTGCTCTTGGCTCGGGCCAGATGGCTGTGTATGTGCTTGCTGTGAAGTGGAGTGTGCTTCAACTAGGCAATTATCCCCAGCCTTCATCTGTCTAAAATACAATGGCTCCTTCTGGGCACAGGCCTCCATCTTTGCATAGCACTTAAATAAGGGGGTACGTCTTCCAAATCACCCTCAGTGTAAGAGCTGGGATTTATCCGTGGGATTACACTCCACTTCTCCTAATGAAGCTCATTTAGTGCTCTTTGATGATATGTGCTGAGAACCTGTATCATAAGACCATAATGACTGAGGCAATTAAACACCATCCCCAACATTCAGTAGAAAACCAGGACAGCCAGAGGATTGGAGCGGTGTGTTTAATTTGTTAAACACTCAGGTATGTATGGTTATTTATAATGCACAGCATACTGAAATCCTATCTACAGTCTCTCACCATCGTTTCACATAAAAAGACATAAAGATTTGAACCAAATAAAAATAGAAGACCAATGAGAGAAAAGAGACATACATTTGTACAGTCCTAAATACAATGAAGTAGTCAATAAGAGAAATTATAATGTAAACTGAAATTGCTAAAGCTATTCACGTTCAAACACAAATTCTGTTTTCCAGAACCTCAGCCTAACAACGAACAACAAATGAGCCGTGTCAAATGATCGGCAACATCGTTCACCTGTTCCCAAATAGTACATTCCACATAAATAACCCATACTTTCAGTGTATCTTTTCAAAGTCTTGCTACTAGCATTCGTTTGTATATACACTTTCTGAGCTCTGCCTCATCACCTAAATTTATTTGTTGACCTCCTGATACTTTGCCTTTCTGTAAATTTTGATTTTCCCTATTGGATTTGTCTGCTTTGTGCACTTGCGTCCAACCCATGACTGTTTCGGATATGAATGAAATTTGTACACTGCCAACAAACATGTCCATATGGAATAGCAATGGGCAGGTTTTTGGACCCCCATTTGGCCACCAAAATGGAGCCCATAAAAATCCATGTGGGGTGTAGGTGGTCTACAGGTGGACCAACATGTGCCATCATGTCCTGGTTCCATATGTGTCCCTACCGTCTCTTAGCCCATGTAAGTTTTCCTGAGCAGCCTAAATGAGCCCCAGTATTAGCCCAGGTCCATCTAAAACCCCACCAAGGCCATATTTAACTTATGTCGGTCCCACAATGACATGCAGTTTGCAGATCTTTTTTTTTTACCCTGGACACTATTTTTCTGTGTGTCACTTACAGTAAAATGCTTATGACTGGAAATCAAAAGGAAAATATAATAATGGCTGTCAATTTTGCGTTTGATATGACCTACAGTATATTACTCTTTCTAGCTGAACTGAAATGGAAAAAATGTTTCTTGCATTGAAATGTCTCTGTTCAATAAAATAACTGTTTGTGTCTTGTATGATGCAGTTAGGCTATTAGAAATCTGTCCAAACTGCTTTGTCTCATTGACTTAAATGAGATGAGAGTCTACCATTTTAAAATGGCTAAGAACATAAGCTAAGAACTTAGTAAAATAATACTAAGTGTCCTTGAACCTGTTTATCTAAAAAAACAAAACAAAACAAAAAAAACATGTAAAATGCACAATCATGTGTATCTCTCAGTTCTGTCTAGCAGTGTGGCACGAGGCCTGGTAGTGAGGTTTCTCTGTGCATTTGTGGGTTGGTGGAGTTGTCCTCATCCTGAAGAGCCCCCATCATTGAACCGAGCGTTCCTTCGTCGCCCACAACGTTCTCCACCTGAGCCGACACACACATCGTGACCTCTGATGTCTCTGGTATGTAAAGAGCCTCAGGCTGGGAAACCGGCGTGGTTCTTTCGCTCACGCTCTGTACTGTGATAGTGGACTGTAAGTTCCACATGCGGAGCAAAACATATGAGTCAGAAAGAGTTAGAGTCCTCAAGCAAAAACAGATTTCATTTTAACATCATATCCAAGACTACACTGTAGTACTGAACACAGTCACTGCCAATACATAGGTGAAATTGTTGCTTCCTTCTGTAACTGCTTTATCCTGATCAGGGTAGCAGTGGATCCAAAGCCTTTCCCTGAAACACAGGGCTTGAGGTGGGAATACACCCTGGAAGGGATGCCAGTTTATCGCAGGGCACTACACACACACACACACACACACACATTCACATCTAAGGGCAATTTAGAGTCACTACTCCAGCTACTGGCATATTTTTGGGAGGTGGGAGGAAACCGGAGAAGCTGGAAACCCATGCGGAGACACACAGAGAACATGAAACGCCATACACAAACAGTAACCCGAGCTCAGGATCTTGGAGCTGTGAGATGGCTACACTACTCACTACACCACCATGCCCAACACCTGATGTTTCCTCAATTATTACCATTTTTATTGTTAATACCAAATGTTATACATAACTCAGTACTTATTTTAGTACATAAGAACCTTTTTGACTAGTATGAGTACAGAATGAGTATTTGGGAAATATAATTTGACAAAAGTATATGATATTCGTCCATCCATCCATCCATTTTCCATATTGTTTATCCTACACAGAGTAATGGGGAGCCTGGAGCCTGGAGCCTTGGCACAATCACATGAGATCACAAGAGTCTTATAACTAATCAATAAAATCAGCGATTTGAACTTTTTTTGGGTTTTTTGGGCTTTACTGTGCTTTCTGTAGCTTGTCCTTCTATAGCATGTGCTATGTTCAACGGATTTGATCTAATTTGACTAAACATTAGTTGAATCTAGTGAAAAGTTATGGAACAGGGGAAACACTCACCTGCACTAGGACTTGGATTAGGACCGGATTTGTTCAATATTTGATATTGACGTGTAACAGTGCATATGCATTCATAATACATTTTCAGAATATTTCATAATATACCTATACTCACATTTGCCATTGAGACATTACTCCCTATAGGGGTCTTTTTCTTTCTGGAGAGGTTCGGGTTCCAGTGGCACACCAGACTGTCATTCTGGACACTGTAGTTTTTGTGGCCGATCAACCAGTAGGTGTTCATTTTTCCTTTCCCCTGAAATAAATCGGAGAATGTCTTGTGTGAAAATGCCTTTAGGGGTACTTCACACAATTGGGGCTCAAAATGGATGTGATCACCTTTGCATTAACAAATGTTTCCTGTAGCACACAAACCTCCACATCTTAAACATAATACTCCAGCACATTGTATATGGCAAAATGGATTCTCACCTTCACCTCGATCTCTCCCCGTAATTGGAGCTCATATGCGTTGTCTTTCATCAGAGCCAGGTAAGTTGCAGAGCTGGCATGGATCTTCTGAGCTGGGACAACAATAGACAAAAAGGACAATTTACTTCATAGTTTTTTTTTTGTTTTTGTTTTTTCAGATTTGGTACAACTGAAATTCATTTCCTTTTACAGTGCTACACTGTATATAAATCAAAACAGATGACATTAACTGAAGTAGCAACTATTTATACTGCATTAAGCATAATGATCTTAATATCACGTTAACTTTTTTTTTTTCAAAATAAAGCAAATGAAAAACATGTCATTCAGGTTTTTATTCCGTTTCAGTTGGCTAAATCAAACAGTGATTAGTTACATTATGTGTGGAAAAACATAACATAACAACTGTCAAACATAATATAACAAATCCCCAGAGGCCGCATGTTGTGAGCAGTAAGTGAACAGAGGCTCTAATGACTTAAAACTAAAATAAAAACCACATGATCATGGCTGAAATGGTGGTCTGTCTCTATGGTGATGTAGTAACTGAAAATATTCATGAACATCACAGCAGCAAAACAGGCCTTTCAACTCTGGGAAAAAAGCTGTCTTTATTTCCTCACAGATCTTGATGTTGGACCATATACAGTGCTGTGAAAAAGATTTTTTTCTGTTTTTGTGTACAGCTTATACTAAATAGTTTTAGATATTCAAATGAAATACAACATAAAACAAAGGAAACCCGAGTAAACACACAATACAGTTGTTTTTTTTTTTGTTGTTGTTGAAAGAATTTTTTTTTTATCAACACCTATCACTGTGTGAAAAACGAATCGCCCCCTTAAACTTAAAATCTGGCTGTGCCATCTTTAGCAGCAATAACTGCAACCAAACACTTCCGATAACTGAAGATCATTCTTTCAAAGCACTGTGGTGGAATTGTGGCCCACTCTTCTTTGTAGAACTGCTTTAGTTCAGCCACACTGGAGGGTTTTCCAGCATGAACTGCCCGTTTAAGGTCCTGCCACAGCGTCTTAATTGGTTCAAGTCAGGACTTTGACTAGGTCACTCCAAAACTTTAATTTAATGTTTAATTGTAAACATTTACATAATTTAAATGTAAAGGAACAATTCACTTATCTTGGTGTTAAAATTACTACTGATATAAACAAATCTGTTTCCACTAATTATGCTTCACTGATGGATACAGTGACAGAGACGATGAATCGGTGGTCTTTGTTACCCGTATCAATGATTGGCTGTATAAATGTTATAAAAAAGATGATATTGCCTTTTGACTTTTTCAGTCTCTCCAGTTACCATTAACAGATGTTTTTTTGATTAACTTAACCATTTACTGAGTAAATTTATATGGAATAATAATATATTCCATATAAAAATTCCAGATATTTGTGTTAAATGTGTGGATGCAAGAGGTACATTAATCCATTGTCTATGGTAATGTCCAAAGACACAGCAATTTTGGAAGGAGGTTATTACATTCGTAACCTACGTAGTCAGTAAAGAAATTCCTTTCCAAGTGAAACTGTGTGTACTTGGAATTTATCCAGAGGATTATGTGGTCACTTTGCAGCAGTCGTTGCTTATTGACTGGGCTTCTTCAAGCCAGAATGATAATTGCACTTCTCTGGAAAAAATTGGAACCATCTTCCATAACAATGTGGACAAAAGAATTGACAGCTAATCTTGCTTTTGAGAAACTGACATACCTTGTGAAAGGCAAAGGAGGACATTTTTCACTTTTATGGAATCCCTACATAGAATTTGTGGAAGGATAAATTTCACAGTGAAGTCAAATTTCACAGTGAATGGACAAGATGGCCCACTTCATAATTTACTTTTTATTTACTTTAATTTATTTCTTATTTATTTATTTGTCTTTGCTTTTTCTGTTGTAACTATATGTTTGTTACTGTATTTGGTATTATCAAAGCAATTAAAAAGTGGTGATTTGATTGAACAGGGTTTGCAGTAATCAGACCTGGTTGCATCTAGTCCAGCTCAACCCCATCATGAATACAGTTTCATAGATTTGGGGAATTAGTAACTATGGGGGCAAATAGATTTTCACACAGGCCCAGATGGTATTGGATAACTTTTTGATTCAATAAATAACATTATCATTTAAAGACTGTATTTTGTGTTTACTCGGGTTGACTTTGTTGTGTCTTAGACTTTGTGTTAAGTTGTGAAAGAATTTAGTACGAGATATACACGAAAACAGAAGAAATCAGGATGGGGGCAAATACTTTTTCACAGCACTGTATAATTTATCCACTAATGATAAGATAGGTGAAATATGAAATTGAAAACATTGTAAAGTCTTATGATAAAGACACATACGCAGGCTGGTGGATTCCATTCGGGAGGCTGTGTTTACTGTGTCTCCAAACAGGCAGTACCTGGGCATCTTGTAGCCTACAATTCCAGCTACACATGGTCCTATAGCACATGGACCACATATGAATTTTCATCTTTCCCTGTGAGTAAAATCTCAAAACCCTTTTAGGTGACGAAACCTTAACCGTTATAGTGTAATTACAGTTTGGCATATAATATAATTGACGTCCATTATTGATATCATCAGTACTCTCTTTATTTGATTATGTAACCTTTGTGTTCTGTTCTGCACAACATGACTTTGAAAATAATAGAACACTAAGAATTTTTTTTTCTTTGGCTCACATTCTCTAATGATTTTTAAAACTCATATTTATATTAAAGTTATTATATTCAATCACTCTTCTAATGTAGACACAAAGCTGTGCATGCACATAAGGCAATTTTGTGTCTGGTTCCATATAATGTTGTTTATATTTGCTAATATACCGCTATGAGGATATCATATATTTGGTATGTAATAATTCACAGAACACAAGGGTTATACAATAACAAAGCACATGGAGAAATCAGCACAGAAAAACGCATACCTGTGTGTATCCCTGCTCGAAGCTGAAGCCGTTTGTTGGGCATGTGGGGAATGGAAACCTGCCTCACAGCAGCCACCAGGTCTAGAGACATCTTGGCGATCTCATCAGCATGTTTATCCCCATTTCTCTCAGGAAGCCCGCTCACGACCATGTAGGCATCGCCGATAGTCTCCACCTGTTACAGAGAAATCCATACTGAAGCATCATGACAATTTAAGCTTACTTTATAGTTTACTTCTTTTTGTTTGCTGGTTACCTTGTAGACGTCGTAAGAGTCGATGCGCGTATCGAAGCACATGTACAGATTGTTGAGCATCTCAACGACTTGTAGAGGTGTGCACGAGGCTGATATGGCAGTGAAGCCCACGATGTCTGAGAAGAAAATTGTAACCTGAAACGAAAGTGTGTTAGAGCCGAGCATGTACTGTATACATTTCTTGTTTAAAATGAGACTAATTCAAATGTGCATCTACGCTCAGTTAAATATAAAAAAAAAAATGATTTCCTTAGCTAGTTACAAGAAAGAAACGCATACAAGAAATTGTCTGATGAACTGTTTTGTCTGTTTTTTTTCTGCTGAATTTTCAGTTTTTCTCTTGCAGCCAAACTACGATCTACAAATCAAAACTAAAATCTTGAGCACTAAGTGCCAGTCTTAAGTAAATGCAACATTTGATACATGCTACATTTAATATACCTACATGCTACAGCAGAGAGAATATGATCTGCCAAATTTATCCTTCATGTGAGGTGCACAATTTGCTTCTCTCCACCATAAGCTGTTTTATCTCCTAATGAATATGTAATACCATAATTATAGGCAATTACTACAACAATAAGAACAAACAAAATGGGAGCATGTGCTCCTTCTGTATACACCAATCTTGCCAACATGTCTAATGAATATGGACTGCTTTTCTAACATCAGTTCGGTTAGATAAAAGTACATGACTAGTGTTAAACGCTTCTCTTAAAGTTTTCTGGCTGTTTAACCTGCTAAAATCCTGGTTTGGTTACGCATGTAACTATTTTCTCATTCAACTGTCGCTTACACTCTCATAGCTCTCAGCCTCCACGTGTCTGTTTTTGCGAAGCTGCTTAGCCACGGACTTGGGCAGCATCTGATGAAGGAGATCCTCAGCAAGCTGCCTCTGATTTTTCAAAGCTTCTGTCTTCTCGTTCAAAGTTTGTGCATAGTCCTGGATCCACCCCGTCATCTGCTTAAAGGAGAGTAGCACAATGGGGTAGATGAGGCATGCAATGGTGAGCAGGCAGATCTTCAGGCTTATGCTGGATGAAACATCTCTGGATTTCAGCTTCAGGGCTGATGTGGTCCTCGCAAGAAAGCAGTTCTGGATGTTCCTCAAGGCAAAAATGAACATTCGGGCTCCTTCTGAAGAGGAACCAGGGTTATAGAGGGAAAAGTCTTTCGAGTTGAGTTCCTGGTCGACATTCTCCATCCAGCAGCTCTGGAAATTCTCAGATATTTCTTGGAGGACCATCAGTGTGGTTAAAGTTTGTAACCATTTATACTGGATGTCTGGTTCTCCTTCATTCAAGATCCACTGATAGTTCAGCTCTTGGAATGTTACTAGATATCTCAGCGTGATCATGTCTGTCCAGTCTGCACCGTGCTTCAGAAGACCCATGTCCACATCTCTCATGCCCGATAAGTCTAATATCTTTTCAATTGCAGGAGTGAAAATCCATGTCCCATTGCTGCATGTTGGATCATCCCCCCACATCACTCTAACAAACTCCCAAAAGTCCGACTGAAGCCGCTCACAAAACTCAGCCAGCTCTGCGCCACAAGGCTGCCCCAAGCCGTCCGTTTCCACACCTGTACAAGTGTCTAGGATGGCTGACAATTCAGGAAGTTCAGGCTTCTCTTCAAACATCTCTTGATCGTCATGTTCGCTCTCTCTCAACGAGCACGAGTTTCTCATCATTTGGAGCTCAGTAATGATTCGGAGTGTAGCCTGAATCCTGCAGGATGTCAGTTCAGTGAGGCAGTTCTCAGACATCTGCCACTGATTCAATGAGGAACTGAAGTCCATGGCCACGGAGCAAAACAGAGCTAGGAAAGAGATAACGCACGCAACCAGGATCCTGCGAACCGTGCGATTGCAACTGCTGCAACTGCAACTGGGGAGAGAGAGACTGTGGAGCATATAATAATAATAATATTAATAATAAAATAATAATAATAATCATCATCATCATCATATTATATATTTGTTATATAATATAATATACAACATATGCATATATCTCAGTGAGTAATGCTATATTAAAACAACAGTGTGTAGATAGCACAGGATTTCATCATGCACTTAATACACAACTAAACATTGGATCATAAATGAGTTTCAAAAGCTATATTAGCAGGGCTTTTTAATACATTCAACAAGTAATATATTTCCTGAACTTGTTCACTTTGTTGAAAATGATACCTGCAAGTATTACAGTCTTCCTCGGTCTCCTCTGGGCTGTGTGTTAAGAGCTTCTCCCGGGCTTCGTGTTTTCTGCTGTGGATTTTGGTTAAAGTGCCTTTTAAAGAGGTCGATGACAAGGTGCTGGATGCCAAACAGTCCTTCTTCATGGACTCCAGTGATGACATGAGACACCTCTCCTGCGTTACACGGCCTGGGATGTTAGAAGTTGTGAGCTATTTATTTATCTTTTAAAAGGCGACTTCGACGATATTTGCAATGTTTTTTTTAGAAATAGGTCGTCTTTTCTTGAATGTAGCATCCACTCGTGCATCTTCCTTTCCTTGGACATTAACGCTACTCCATCGGTGACGTGAGCTGATAATTGCACAATGCTGCATTGTGATTGGTGGATTCACGCGCTCGCGCGCCGTTAAAGCTTTGATTCTGTTTTATTATTATTATTATTATTATTATTATTATTATTATTATTAATTAATGAATTAATTAAATTAGCCTTCAGTTTGAACAAAAAGCTTATTTTGATTTTAATTTGGGAAATTAAATTGTTGCCTTTTGAATATTTTTTTGTAATTATGCCTCAATTAAGTAAAAAAATAAAATAAAAAAAATAGCTAGAGCTGCTTTTAGAATATTATGACACGTGTTGATGTGCATACATAGAGCATATAGTAGGTATAGACAGCCTTTAATTTGCAGGTTACACGAATTATATGCTTGGATGGTGTATTAAGTGTTTACACGTATTTTGGGAAGAACAAATAATGCTACTAAAACTGGCTATATTTTACTTAATTAAGCTATTTGTATACAAAAAGCTTCAAGAATCCCTTACAAGTTCTGAATAATATTGTTATTATAATTCAATTCCCAATGGTCTATAGCTTTGTCAGTCATTTTGGAATAAGCAAGATTTTTTTTTTTTTACATGACATTTGAAATTTCAGGGTCCCAGAGCTTTTCAGTGGTTTGGGTTATTAAACCACCAGACATATATTAACCAGCCTGTTTAAAATCTTAAACACACACACATTGTATTATACTTGTGAGGACCTTCCATTCGCATAAAAAAGCATTCCTCATGGGGACCAAACAAATATCAAAACCCACAATGTTAAAACTGTCAGGTTTGATTAATATCCTTGTGAAGACACTGATTTTTGTTGTTATTATGCTGCAAAGAATCACATGATGCTCAACAGAAAAAAAAATCTTTATTCCTTCCAAACTAAATTTCCAACAAAACATCCAGTATTACCCATAAAAATCTATGTTAAAACTACATTCAGCACATAAAATAATTAACATATAAAATATTTCCCACCCCACTCCACCCCGCTTCATAAGGTTCATAATTTTGAAGAAGAAAAAAATGTGCACAAGCCATACAGCTGATTTGAGAAAGATGTAAACTTATTTGTATACAAGCAAACAAATAATCCACATTATTTGAATTAAATATGAACAGCCTAAATGTATGCACACATTAATATTCACAAAGACATGTTTAGATTTTAGATTTTTAAACCATTTTTATGTACATATCCCATATAAATACATTGTGTCATGACAGTGATTAGTGCCTAAATGAGTTAGCCCTAGACTACAAAATATAACTAAATAGTCTTGATTTAGGATATCCTACAACTAGGATAGAGCACACTACACCTACATTATTCTTGTCATACCCGCATTCAGTACATGTGGATACATTATTCATTTAGACATGAAAAAAGATTTATAAGCAATTGTGTAAATCACTACAGATAATGTCAACAGGAGACATTAAACATGTGCAAGCATATGCATTATTCAGGTTTATTCAGGTCTTTAATTACCATCACTTCAATTTAAATATCCTTCTCTGTCCAGCATTACTTATATTACACTTGGAGCACTGATCTTCTTACAGTTCAGAGTATGTAGTACATTTGAAATATTACCACCTAGTGGTGTTTCTTCATGGTACATCCTATCTGGGCATGGGATACACCAATTCACACTCTAATTTGAATCCTGAATAGCTACTACTCACTTGCTACAGCTCTCAGCATTTAGTTGTGGCAGAAAATTAGTTTTGCAATAACTCTGTGCTTGAAATGTATTCTACCTCAGGGGTTCCCAAAACTTTTCCAGGGCAAGGCCCCCCAAATGGCATTAACATTTGGCCGAAGCGCCCCTTTTTCAAGATGTCTTTAAAACGCATTAAAAATACAGACTTCTGAATATATTCCCCCCACCCCCCTTTTTTTTATTATTAATAATTACATCTTTACATTACATTAGATTAGGAATTGATTTTGTGTGTGTGTGTGTGTGTGTGTGGTTGTCTGAGAGTGGAAAAGAAAAAATCATGTATTTATTTATTTTTCACACCAAATTGTTGAGGCCCCCGGGCGCCCCCCAGAGGCCTCAACAATTGTATTAAATCAAATGAGCAAAGGGAAGTGTGGCTTGTTTGATTTCATACAGTACAGATGGAGTTATTTTTAAAAAAAAAATAAAAATAAAAAAAATAAAACAAAAAAGTGGAACAGCAAGCCATTTAGTGATGTGGATCGTTATGAATTCACAGACGTGAACCCATGTTGAGGAATCAGTGAACAAATCCAGTCTTAAATCTTGATCCTAAAATTACAACTAGCACAAATAGCAGTTCCTTATATGTATCATTTACCTTTAGTGAAATATGAGCATTTAGCTAAAAATTAATGTTAGCCCTGTAGTGTATAATTTTCATTTATATAACACAATGCATAGTGGATGTCTTTTTTAAATATATATATATATATATATATATATATATATATATATATATATATATATATGCAATTATGTTGTACATTATGTGTAAATATGACATCCCAAATCCTACTTTTCCTGCTTTACAGCACCAGCAGAGCAATACTGTTTTCTATGAATAAATTAAGCAAGTGATAATATTCAATGATAGATTCCACAGTAAAGTGATTGATTATGAGAATTTACGTGTCGTCCTCAGGACTTCAGGAAGGGCTTCATCTTAAAGATCTGCTTTATGAAATGATGGGGGACAGAGCTCATCCTCATACTGTAGACAGAAGTTCAACAGGTAGGAATCAGAAACAATGTGGCTATTACCATGTCAGTGCACTATGCATAACATTCATTTGGACTACTTGGATATTTAAGTTTATTCAATAGAAATGTAGCACAATGGAAATATACTGTATACTCACTGGCAATTATAATAGGAACACCTGTACAACTGCACATTCATGCAATTATCCAATCAGCCAGTCATGTGGTAGCAGCACAATGCATAGAATCTTGCAACTACAGGTCAAGAGCTTCATGAAATTTTAAACATCAGAATAGATAAAAATGCGATCTCTGTGACTATGACTATGATGTAGCATGGTTGTTGGTACCAGATTGGCTGGTTTGAGCATTTGAGAATGTGAAATGTCCTGGGATTTTCCTGCACAACAATCTCTGAAGTTTACACAGATCAGCAATTTCTGAAATACTCAAACCAGCTGGTCTGGCACCAACAACCATGCCACATCAAAATCACAGATCATATTTTTTTTCCCCATTCTGACGTTCTGTGTACATTAACTGAAGCTCTTAAACTGTATCTGCATGATTTTATGCACTGTGCTGCTGCCACAAGTTTCTCTAATTGAATAATTGCATGAACACATAGAATGCAGGTGTTCCTGTTAATGTGGATGGTGAGTGCATGATTCCATAGAGTAAAGCATGAAGAATCAAAACTAATGCTAAAAAGATTTTTTTTTTTTTCATTTGCTACATATTGCAACAAACAGCTTTATGTACACTGATCAGCCATAACATTAAAACCACTTACAGGTGAATTGAATAACATTAATTATCCCATTACAGTGGCACCTATCAAGTGGCGGGATATATTAGGCAGCAAGTGAACAGTCAGTTCTTGATGTGTTGAAAGCAGGAAAAATGGGCAAACATTAGGATCTGAGCAACTTTGACAAGGACCAAATTGTGATGGCTAGAAGACTGGGTCAGAGCATCTCCAAAATAGCAGGTCTTGTTCCCGGTATGCAGTGGTTAGTACCTACCAAAAGTGGTCCAAGGAAGGGCAACCGGTTAACCAGTGACAAGGTCATGGGTGCTCAAAGCTCATTGAGCTACTGTAGCACAGATTGCTAAAAAATGTTAATGCTGGCTGTAATAGAAAGGTGTCAGAACACACAGTGCATCATAGCGTGCTGCGTATGGGGCAGGCCAGTCAGAGCACCCTTCCTAACCCTTGTCCAATGCCAAAAGTGCCTACAATGGGCATGTGAGCATCAGAACTGGACCATGGAGCTGTTGAGGAATGTGGCCTGGTCGGATGAATCACGTTTTCTTTTACATTGTGTGGACAGTCAGTTCATGTGCATCGCTTACCTGGGGAAGAAATGGTACCAGGATGCACTATCGGAAGAATACAAGCTGGTGGAGGAAGTGTGACGCTCTGGGTAACGTTCTGCTGGGAAACCTTGGGTCCTGGCATTCATGTGGATGTTACTTTGACATGTACCACCTACATAAACATAGCTGCATACCAAGTACATGCCTTCATGCTAACGGTATTCCCTAATGGCAGTGGCCTCTTTCAGCAGGATAATGTACTCTGCTACACTGCAAAAATTATTCAGGAATGGTTTGAGGAACATGACATGACAGTTCAAGTTGTTGTTTCGGCCTCCCCAGATCTCAATCCAATCAAGCATCTGTGGGATGTTCTGGACAAACACGTCCGATCCATGGAGGCCCCACCTCACACCTTACAGGACTTAAAGGATCTGCTGCTAACGTCTTGGTGACAGATACCACAGCACACCTTCAGAGGTCTTGTGGAGTCCATGCCTCGATGGCTCAGAGCTGTTTGGGTGACCTATATGATATTAGGCACGTGTTTTTAATGTTAAGGCTGATCACTTTAGATACATCTATGTATGTATGTACTTTATTTAAGTGTATGAAAAATCCTTATTTGGAATTGAAATCTATCTGAATGTCATGTTCGACATCATTTTTCTAAATATGGAATAAAATTTGCCTAAGGTTTCTTCTGTTTGTCCCTCGGGAGGTACTTTTACAGCTTCCATGTGGAGTTTGTTTAGAACGCTCGAACCATTAACCATCCAGAAAACCTGTGAGGAACCCATTTTTCAGAGAGTACATTGTGTATTCGTGAAAATTCTACTTGTGGTTAATAGGGCTGGGCGATATGGACACAGTGAAATTATTTTTTCACTATATATCACATTTGGTACGAGCCTGAATATCATACGTTTGTATAACACAACAGTAACTTCAAATAATATGGTACAAGTATAATATAATATACTGGAAATTAGATGGGGTTTTTTTCCCGTTCAATTTTGGATCAGAATATCAAGCTGGATATTTATCGCCCAGACCTCGATCATGATAATCACATTTGTAGGTAAATCATTCTCAGCAGACATATCAATGAAGATGACCATCACCTTCTGATTCATTAATTTAATTATAGTGAGTCAATATAAAAAACACAAATCAAGACTCAAACAAATGCAACACCACAAAAAAAAAAACCAAGCACACACTGAACAAACAAAAAAGCATTAAAAAAAACAAAAACAAAGAAAAACAATTTCACCCTGAAATTTCACCCATAAAGTTTCCAGAAAAAGTCAATCAATGCAGTTTCACATTTATAAACTAGAACAGATACAACAAAGTGTAAGATATTTTTCTTTTCCAATTAGTTTGTACCACCGGTGAATAATGTAATTCTTGGCTTGGGTTTGATGGAGTCCAGTGTTTCTTCATATTAAACTGATTCAAAGATGTACAAAGTGTTACGTAGAATGTACTCACATTCTGATGGTGAAATATGAATCGAGCATGTGTTTATAGTTGACAGGGTCTATTAAACCATACAAGGGTTGGGTTTATTCGCATCAAGCGTTTATGGAAATGAACAGTTAGGTTATGAAATGATTCAAACCACTGACTATGCAAGCACGTGTCTCCTTTTCTGCCTCTATGATTAGTAATGTAATGCAGGACGGCAGTAGGTGTTTGGTTAGAACTCCTCAGACTGCGTTCTTTTGCATGGTGGTAAAAACAATTGCCTAAAAAGAAAAGAACATCTAAGCCAAAGGAAAAAGGTGGAGACCCCGTACACCAGCTTGGAAGAAGAAAAACTTGAAGGCACCAGTGAAGAATTTATGCACACGTATCTTATCAAATAAAATTCAAATCCTCGCTCTATTTGATTGGACTAGTTCACAATTCTCTGAAGTGTGAAATGTATCGTCTACACGAGTAAAGAAAGAAGTTGCCTGTTTCCACCTAAATGATAAATGAACATTACATTAATGAAGATTTTGGTGACAAAAATGAATTTGTCGGTTGTAATATCGCCAACTAAGATGCATTTGTATAAAAAAATAAATATTTGTTACTTTATGACTCACAAATAATTATTAATAGCATCAACTGTAATCAAACAAAGAAAGAAAAAAAAAGAAAGAAAACTTTTCAGCAAGATCCTCAAGCGCTTCACACAGCAGCACGGCAGTGCCAGCCACAATCACACTGGTGCTTTCAGTTAGCAAGGAGTTTGTGTGGGGAAAACACCCAGGCAGATGATTGTAGAGAGATTCTTCACCGTTGCCTTAATCTCCAACATAGTTTTGAGAGTAGCAGTTATCAACAGCGACCATTCTGGTCAGTACATTATTTCAGGAACAAAAGGATTTTGGGAGTAGAGAGAAAGTGAAGGGGGGGGGGGGGGGGGGGGGGACAACAACAAAAAAACAAAGAAAATCCAACACCACCCCAAAGTTGACGAGCGATCCTTCACGGATTTATACCTTGCTCCTGAAGAGCGGCTTGGCCCCGGGGCCGCAGTACTCGTTGTAGATGAGCTTGAAGAGGAAGAGGTGGAAAAGGGCGACGAGAGATGCCACACTGAACCAGAATAGGAAGGGCAGACCCGGGTCCTGCTTGGCCATGTGCTCATCGTGTGCTAGGATGGCCTTGACGTGCAGAGTGTGGCGCAGATCCTGCAGGTGCCTCAGGTCTGTCGAGATGTAGAGCAGCGGCGTCAGAGGCTGCGTCACTAAAACGGGGAAAACGTGACCCCGGGGCTCAGACGTGAGCTCCACTGGTTCGTTGATGCACCCTGCCTCGCAGGCGTACAGCTTCACCGGCTTCTCTTCATCCTGCGGCTGTACGGAGACGTGCAGAGAGGGCCGGCCCTCTGCGTCGGCCACCACGGAGAGGCTGATGCGGTCCCGGTGGTAGCGCAAGCCACGCAGCGAATAGCTATTATGCAGGACGCTCGGCTCGGCCTGGAACTGCAGGTGGTTCTCTGTGAACTGCAGGCCACCAAAACTGAGCGTCGCAGCTTGCATCATGCCATGAGCACCCGCTGAAACCAGAGCCTTGCAGGCGCGTTTTTGGAGAGTTAATGTCCAGAGATTAACTAGCTGCAGGAGAGAAGCAGTGCTGCTCACGCGCTCAGGCCACAGGTTCTCAGCGTGCATGGTGGCGTGGCCACTGAAGCAGTGATCAGCGTAGTTCAGGCTTGACTCGAGCTTCTCGCGCTCCTCTGTGCTGAGAGTGCTCTCCAGCAGGGGTGCCGTGGAGGAGGACAGAATGTAGTACAGTGTAGTGTTGACCGTCTGGCTCGATGGCGTGTGGGCATCGGTGATTTTCCTAATCTCTATACCTATAAAAAGATGACAGAACAGGTCTTTTAGCGGGACTGTATTTCTGTGCACCAATATGAAACAGACCAATACTTTAAATGTTTTTTTTTTCCTGACACAGCAGAGAAGTGAAAAATGTCATAATACTTATGGGACAGTGATATCTCATCTCATCTCATGCTCGAGCGGTTCAACTAGGCCGGTCACGATAACTAATTTTGTTGGACGATATATTGTTTAATTCTTAAAGAGTATTCAGACTTTGGAATTGGAAATGTCAAAAAACAGTTTGTGTCTTCTGAAGCAAATATCCTTTAAATGTAATCAATATTTTGCCATGTCATATTTGTCAAATCATTTTTAGGGCTCAATCCCTGTCATTATTGACGATGACTGGTTTATCTGAAACGCTAGAATTATTTCTAGATCTTTCTTCATCAAAAAACATTTTTTGAAAAGTATGTTTGAATTGAAATCGGTGCTAGTGCTTGCTACACATCTTAAATCCGAACGCCTGCAGTTTTCGCAATCGAACGCGTATTTTTAACTTAAATTCAACGGATATTCGAAGCTTGGATATGAATATGACAGCCCAAGAGCAGAGAGGACAGAAGCAGGCTAAAATGTTGGTGACATTCATTCTTATTTAAACACACACCCACGTAAACACAATGGGCGATATCGAGGTCGGCAAAAATGATCGAGGTGACATCCATATATCGTACAAGTCGATAACATCATTATCGTGACAGGCCTAGCTGAGGTTCGACACACAAAAAGTTTATATCCTGACAGAATGTACATAATTCAGACAGACTACCCAATGTAATAAAAAATAACAAACTTTATTTACATGTATGTGTATCCTTATACTTGACATGGTTTATAAAACCCAATAAAATGATCACAAAGAAAATATGACCATTTAGACAATTTGGTTGACTTGCCCGATATGAAAAGATCCGCCCACGCCTGCTGATGCTCCTGGACCAAATCTTCCAGTTTAACTCGTAGCAACTCCACCATCTCTCTTTTGACATCATCTTGAAGTTTGCTGGAGGTCTCATCCATCTTGGAGGGCTCGACGGGCTCGGACGTGTGAATTACGCTCACTATGTTTTCAGTATGGTCGGATTTCGCAGGGACCTTGATCAGTGTGCTCAAGCGTTTTGTCCCCACAGCCATCAACACCGTTTCCTTCTTTTCTGTGAGAACTTTTCCAGTGGAAAGCATGAACTCTTTATCTTCCATCTTCTCTGCAACACCCCTAAATGACGGCGATTCCACAGACACCTCGACTGATATCGCTTTGTCTGTAGGGTTGTTTATGTGAACCCGCTGGATGTAGACGTTAGGTCGGCTCCGGTGGGCGACATGTTCCTCTCGAATAACGACGCAATCTCGAAAGGACTGGGAACTATCGAGCAGGATACACCGGGAAGAGAGCACAGAGCCTTTCCTGTACCACAGCATCTTAGCCTGTGCCTCAGAGCGTGCTCCAGGGATCTGCCATCGTACTATGGGGGAATATTCCGTCAGGTGGACTGGGGCCAAACCCGGCTGAGAGGACGACGTCACCCAGAGTTTGTTAGAATCCACGTCCACCAAGATGTGTCCATTACCCGTTACAAACGGTGCTGGGACTTTCAACTGCGGCGTGCTCATGATGCCTTCGCCATGTTCAACTTGTGTTGTCCATCTGTTAATATCAGTCTGCAGACAGACTCCTGCAGCGCCTCCAGGCTTCCGGAAGAAACCGGGGAACTTGAAGATCCCATCAGAGCTCAAGTACCAGTAAAATATAAGGAAAAGGAGCAAGACGACCAAAACACGTCTGGCCCAGCTACTTGAGAGCAAACCAGGAAGTCCCTTAAATCTCTGCTGAAGCCACATGGTTTCTATTTTAGATCTGCTATCCTTTAAATAGTCACACATCAGCTGATATTTGGTGATTTCTCTAGATTTGGACCAACCAGTAGAATAGAAAACAATATAACCTGAGAGTAATAAGTGCACAGTAATGAGTGGCACAATGCCTGAATGCCACTGTAATTCTTAACCAGCTTGCAATTTTTTTAATCACTTGTTCAACAACTAATTCTGAACGTTAGCATGACGTTCAGCACGTTATTCTTAGTTAAAAAGTACAGCTAATTCTAGCTTGTCTAGCCAGTTATGCAACCAAGTAAACAAGTCATATTTCTTAACTGCCTTGACAACGTACTTTTTGCATGCCCTGAACTACTAATCGTTGTAAAACCTACACCAATTTACTTCACTCTTAGAATATTTAGCACTAAAACACTTCAAACTTTACTATCTGGCTTGCCGTCTTATGAGTCAGCTGACTGACTTGCACATTACTCATGCAGCTAGCTTCATAGCTAACGTTGTCTGTTCGAGATAAGCTTAAAAATCTCGCGTAGCTCCCAATGACCGCTGATTATCTTACGATTCTTTGCCTTTATCCAGTTTTCTTCCTTACGTAAATCCAAGGAAACGGCATTTTAAGTACCAGCTAGCTGGTTTATCAACCCACCAAACTTGACATTTTGGTTTGTTTAAACTGCCGTAAAGCGGGCTGACTCATAACCGGAAGTGTCGCACTTCAAAGCGCTAGTGGATGACGCTGAACGCTAACATTCACTGTTCTCAGGTCAGGCTTGTCTGTCGCTCAGCTTTCATTTTATTCGTATGGTTTTCGTGAGATCTGACCTCGGACTGGTGTCTTTATCCAGACTGGAATAAAGTTGGTTTGACGTTGGACGTTCGATATTAGCAGAAATGCAGAAATTAAGGGACCGTCTCTAAAGTTACATACGACATTGTTAAACACGTTTCTAACGTCAATAACATTTGAAGGGAATGACTTACAGTCATATAACCAACTGTAAAGTGTTCATCTAGGTGTCAGCTATAATGCACACCTCATAGATATTGATATTTATTTTTTAAAAAAGCTATTAGATCATATGTAAGTTAGATATGAATTTCACTACCGAATTGGCCCATACACAAAATATGCCATTATTTAAAGCTCAATAGCATTTGAAGGGAATGACTTACAGTCACACATCCAACTGTAAAGTGTTCTTTACATCTAGGTGTTAAGTATGACACACACCTTTTAGATGTTTGATATTTATTGATGCCAGCGGTTTAGACATTAATGGCTGTGTGTTGAGTTACTTTGAGGGGACAGCAAATTTACACTGTTACACAAGCTGTACACTCATTACTTTACATTGTAGCAAAGTGTCATTTCTTCAGTGTTGTCACATTAAAAGATATAATCAAATATTTACAAAAATGTGAGGGGTGTATATAATTTCATTAATAGGACATCTATTTTTTTTTAAAGAAAAACATTCAATCCAGTCATTTTGACCCCCTCATGATGAAGGTTTTTTTGGTTCATGCATTGTAGGGTTAAATATCAAAAATCTAAAAGGTGTCCATTATAGATAACACCTAGATGAACACTTTACAGTTGGTTGTGTGACTGTACATCATTCCCTTCAAATGCTATTGAAGTTAGAAACGTGTATAACAAATGCCGTATGTAACTTTAGAGACGGTCCCTTAATTTCCGCATATACGCGAATATCGAACATCCAACGTCAAACCAACTTTATTCCAGTTCTATCCAGTTATTATGATTTTGTACTATTCCTGCTTGCAGTCTGGTATTTTCTTTTGAGGCAAACAAGCTAATTTAGATTATACATGTGTTTTTGTTTTGTTTAGTAATTATTTCCTTTTCCATTCCCCCCATGGATTCACTTTTGCCACTATAACATGTATCTACTCTCATTTGTTGTTTTATCAGGTACACCTACTAGGTGTGAGGATGCATCTTCTTTTGCTTTCATCCACCACTAGAAAAGGGCTATAATACTGATGGGAGTTGTTTATGAAATAACTGGGTCAGTCTCCATGAGACTGTAGTGAATCACCAGTCCTCGTGTAGTTTTGAAGAACTGTTGGGAGAATATATATATTTAGTGCTAAAGTTAGCTAAATAAAGGGGGAATGTGTAACCAGTGTATCAGTGATTCTGGTTTAAATCTTGTGAAATGCAGTTCAACAATCCCTCAGTCTGATTTCGCCTTTGTATGCAGGTAAACCTATATTGGACTTTAGAAGGCAGAAGTAATTTGAAAGGCAATAATAATGTTGAGGTCGGTAAGCTAAAGCTATTATAAAAGAAATAATCATGCAAAAATTCTAAGTGAGGCAGAATAATATTAGGGGTAGGTTAGCTACATTAGTGTTATTGCATTGAATGGGCTGTATCATGTGCTAGAAACTGCAGAGCAAATTCTATTGGTGTGCTATCAGTTTAATGAACACACAGGTTTTTAGTCATAGGTATTAAAAAACAAAACAAAACAAAAACACCAACAGACTCATTCAGTTTAATGGTATTAATACTAACTTATGAACTGTAAATCCTCTTCCTAGCAAAGCTAAAGATGAGATACCAACATCTGCATACCAACTATGCATACCAACATTTCTTATTATCATTGGATCATGATCTCCTCCTCCACTTGATATAATCTGTCCAGAATGTACACTCTGTCCTAATTATACTGTGTCTACTTTCATTCTGACAATAGTTTTATCCACTTACCCAAAACATATTGTTTTATATTAATTAAATAAGAAATTGATTGCTTTTCTCATGACAAAAACACACTAAATAACAGCCTTGGACACTTACAAGGCATCTGATACTCATTGTGAAGCTTGTGGCTAGAAAAGTGTACAATCTTGATGGTTGCATTATTGCACTGGGCATCCACAATTTTGTGCATGCATACATATAGTAGATGTACTAGCTTCCAATGGGTAAATACATTTTAAAACACTGTGATAAGAGCCTTTTGGAGCAAGCTTGACTTGTTTTAGAAGTTGTAATAGACAACACCATGTTTTTAAGGTGATTTTATTCAGATTTTTTTTTAGCAGTTAGTGGAGGACAAACATGACATTCTGGGGAGTTTGTCAACGTGCTCCAGGATAAGTCAATAGTTGGTTGCTTGCAATGTTAATGAAATGACTCTTGAATGAAATGAAAGATGGTGGTTCTTGGCCATGACTAAACATGAAAAGTACTAGAATCTCTAGCAAAGGTTAGAGGTCTGGCCAAAGCCACATTAAGCTAATGCATGGCCCAGGGCTGATGAACATGAGGCCCCACCTGTACTACAGGACTACTAAATGCAACAGTAAACCAGGACGTAAGCTACTCAGGCAGGATAAAACTTAGGGCGAAAAACTTGTGTTTACTTATGATCAATCCCAGCCAGATGCGATTCTGATATGTTTTTTCAACATGAGTAAGACAAGCATCTCACAACAATCTTTAGAAGTGGGTGAGCCCATGTGTCCTGCAGTGCTTGTTTTACATGCAGTCTGTATTTCATTAAAATTCATTGCATTCATTCAAATGCATTAAAATTCATACTTTGTTATTGTTAAACATAAAACAAAACCAATTTCATGACATTCAGATAATTCCCCCTGTAAAGATATAATCATTAAATGTACATTTCATAAACTTGCACTCTGCATTTCTTTGCCAATTCCAATCTGGCTTTCTGATTTTTACTGCTGATTAGTGGTTTGCATCTTGTAGTATGGCCTCTATATTTCTGTTCACAAAATCTGCTTTGAATGGTGGATTGTGATACCTTCACCCCTGCCATGTGAAGGTTGTTGATGCCAATAACTGTTGATTTTGGGTTTTTCTTCACAGCTTTCACAATGTTCCTGTCATCAGCTACTGTTGAATGGGTCCTTGGCTGACCCATTCAGTGTCTGTTGCTCAGTACACCAGTGGTTTCTTTCTTTTTAAGGACAGTCCAATGATTTTACCTCTTTTCTTAGCTTCAAAATGGCTTGCTTTTCTCCTTTAGACAGCTCTCTGATCTTCATGCTGGCTTATCATTTTAATAACCTGTCTTCACAGGTGAAACGGAAGGCTAAAACCAAGAGTAGATGTTCCAAGCTATTTATTGTTTAGATAATCAATCTAACAGGACACACCTGGGTAACAAGAAACACCCATCAATCACATATGTCATTAATTCTGCTCATCTACAAATTGGATGATCTGATACAGTCGGTTAACACATCTAGATATAAATACCAGAAAATATAAGCTGAAAATTTGAAATTCTTTTCTCATATTAATTTTTGATCACAAACCAAATTTCTTCAGTCTACAGCAAAAACAAATGAACTGGCCTTGCTGATCCAATAGTTTTGGCTGGGACTGTAGATGAGTAATTCCACTTTTAACTGAGTAAAAAAATTGGGTATTTTTACCCCCTCTGCTGATCACCAACATGATCAGTATAATCCAAGACCAGCTAGGTTTTACTTACACTCATTAACACCAACTCTTATAACCACAGCCTACTGTATGGTGCTGTAAAGGGTTTCTTTTTGTGTTTTCAGAAGGGTAGCCTGGTAATTCATATTTCATATAGACCAATAAACTTAGCTAGCAAGTTACCACAAAAACATCTTGTGGTTTAGATACATTGATGTTCTGTTAAAAAAAAACAAAAAAACAAAAACAAAACAAACAACAAAAACCAAGAACAAACCTGAAGTCCCTGCTCAAGCTGTATGCCTAAAAATCACTGTATCCCTGTCCTGCCCCTGCCTTTACTAGCTGTGTGCTAATGTTGCATAGCGTCGTAGCTAACTGGGCAGTCTCATTGCAAAGGGTGGGCTTAGCTCAGTTTATATATATTAAGCTAACTTTTACTCGAAACAGCTACAGAATCCACGACACCCTTGTTATCTCAAGAGTGTGCACAAGTTAAAAAGAAAAAAGAAAAAAAAGATGAAGACTAAACCGCTAGCATCTTTGTTTGGACTTCTATGCTTGAGCGTGTTTTCGCCGTTACACTGTGAGCCAAAGGGACCAATTCCTGAAGGTAAAGCTGAGATTGATTTAGGATACAAAAAGCTCCCAATATTAGTCTGTACAAACGTAGCATAAACAAATTAGAGCTTGTAGTTGATGAAAGGTATAGGCTCATGGAAATAGTAAGAATGAAGTTTATGATAAAAAATAAATAAAAAAATAAATAAATAAAATCCGGGGAAAGTTTGGTGTGTGTTCAGTTGACCGCCGCTGACGTGGAGTGTTCGGTTATGCAGCAGCGGCTCTGATTTTTATTTATTTATTTTTATTATTATATCATCATTTTTGGTCTCAGTTTTTAGACATGTGGAAACATAAAACCGTACGATATTTATTTATTTATCGGCTCAACTGTTTAACCCAGTACTGTCAGGCTGAAATTATTTACTGTGTCAGTGTAACAGCTAAATTCATCCTTCCGGAATCTCCAACACATGAGGAGTTTCCTCTTATTGGTGATTTTTTATTAAAAGTATTCTGCTTTATTGACGCTATTTTCTTATGAATGATAATTTGTTTGTCGGTGTTAGACTTTACTTTGAGATGGTACATTGACAAGATCCGCTTTCTTTCCACCGTTTTGTTTCCTTTTACAGCCCTGAAAGCTGAATAAGCAAATCCTTACAGTTGCGCCATAAATGCCAAAAACAACAACAACCCTCTTTTTCCTTACAGTTAATAGGATATACGCATGTGACTGTCAAAACAAACAAACAAAACGTAAAACCTTACCACACAGTTCAATGCATTCAATAAATTAGTAGAAATACGTGGGTGGAAAAAGGTGGAACTTGTCCCCATTATTCACAACCCTTAAGGCACGTAGGCTGCAGTGCTCCCCATTTCCCATTTCATGTAGCTGCTGCTGAACATGGGACATATATAACATGTATGAATATATATATAGTTCCATTTTATATAGCTTTAATTTTTTTAAATTAATTTACAATAATATATAAGTTCTCTCTTTTTTTGCTCATAGTTACAGTTATGTTTTGGAAGTTCAAATGAAACATGCCTTCCCATGTTACATTAAAGTGTTCATTTATATTTATTCATTTGATACACACTTTATAGATACTCTAAAAATAAATGTGAGACAGGTTATGATGTAGGCATACAGCCAGGGTTTAACTTGAAACTTTGTGTGACGCTGTGTGTGTGTGTGTGTGTGTGTGTGTGTGTGTGTGTGTGTGTGTGTGTATGTATTACTATTTTTTGTCAAACCTACAAGTTTGGATGTGGACAAAGCAGATATGCATGTTTGTAAGAAATAAAATGATGTTAAAATGCATGGTATTTAATTAGTAATTCATGCTGTTCATCCTTAATGCAAAGCAAGCACTATTTAGATACAAGACCAATGGACCCTTATAGTGGACTTACAGGTGTAATAAAATATCTGGCGTTCGAGGTATTATTATTATTAAAGAGAGGGGCTAGGGCGCTATCATTTAAACCTACCATCCACCTTGGCATACATGCAGCTGATTTAATTGTGGGTTAAGGCTCTTGTTCAATTGGCCAAACAGTGGGATATTCTGATCACCAGCTCAAATGTTTAAACACTGAGGTTCATCTGCGTGAAGTGCACATGCAGTCTCTAACATTTGCATTCACACTCCCACTTTTGTGTGTGTGACCGCTGCTATTTTCTCACCTACTCTCTTACCAAACTTCACTTGTCAATTTGAAACCTTGAGCACTTACAGCTGGATTTTTATAAGACATTAAGAAAGTGTTTACTCTATAATTTTTGTTGACCTGCAACAGAGAGCTAAATCCGTGCACCGTAATTTGAAGTGTAATTAAAAAAAGAAATGGCCACACGTCATTTTTATAAGCAGACTACTCTGTTATTTTTAAGTTGCATGCATACTAAAAGAAATCCGCTCCATAAGATTACACTCCCTAAAACCTATGCACACAAAGTACTTTTATTTCTGGCATCTTATGACTTTATTGTAAAAAAAAAAAAAAAAAAAAGTCATTTCTGCATGTCTTTTTTTTTTTTTTTCTCCACAGGAAAGCTCCTCGTATTAACTGTAGCTACAAAAGAAACAGATGGATTTAAGCGGTTCATGAGCTCTGCACGCCACTTTAATTACACAATTAAGGTACAGAAAGTGTCAATGCAAACCAGATATTCCTCCAGTTTTAAGCATGTTTGCACTCGTGCAGCTGTTGCTCACAATGATAAACTCACAATCATTTATTTTGCCCTTTTGTAGGTTCTTGGGAGGGGTGAGAAATGGACCGGTGGAGACTACATGTCTGCACCAGGAGGAGGACAGAAAGTGCGACTTTTGAAATCTGCCTTGGACAGCATAAAGGAAGGGGATAAAATCATCCTGTTTGTAGACAGGTATTTACTCCTACTCATGATTTATTTCACTAAATTATGCATCCATTGAAGCTAATGTTACGCTGAAATTAAAAGTTTTGTCTGAAATGAAAACTGAAGTTCAAGGCTGTGGCCAGAAATGTAGGATTGCATAAATCATTGTATAAATAAATTGCTTTTAATTAACACTTTTTTTCTATTTTTATAACATTTGACTGAAAAGGTACAGTATAGTGAAAAATGATCCTTTTTGACGTGAGTCAATTAATTTGATCGCAAAAAGCATAAAATGATAATCTAGTGACGTGAATATGGAATTTAACAGTGACATAATGGATTCACTGTCCACATCATGGATTAAAACACCCCCCTGAAATATCACCATGCTGCCACTGAAGGAATATATTGGCCATGTGGCTTTTTAACCATTACATGTAATTCTCACTGAGATTTGCTCTATTCATAAGTTTGTTGTATTTTGAAAAAAAACTGTCAATGTCTTAATGAGCAAAAACTAAATTTGTGGCCAACCATTTCAATTTTACATTTTTTGTTAGTTGATATCTTTAGTGCATTTGTGCTTAAAGCTAGTGAATAGCGTTAAAAAAGTCCTTCTTAATCTTGTCCTGGGATCCCCTGCAGCTATGATGTGATCTTCTCCTCGGGCCCAAAAGAACTCCTGAAGAAGTTCCAGCAGGCCAAGCACAAAGTGGTCTTCTCTGCTGAGACCCTCATCTGGCCGGACCGCCATCTGGAGGACAAGCACCCGCATGTCAGAGAGGGGAAGAGATTTCTCGGAGCAGGAGGCATGTGTTTGTCTCATCGATGACACTGCAAACATTGTTAACTAGGCTGTTAGCACTTGAAGTTGTTTAATATTTGCACTGACATTCCCAACCCTGGTCCTGGAGAACCACCTGTCCTGTACATTGGAGTGTTTTCCCAGCATCTGATTCAACTAATCAGCTAATTAGGTGTGTTAGAGCAGGAAAAACCCTCAAATGTGCTGGACTAACTAAGGAATGAAAATGCTGTTATTGGAAAATAATCAATGATAGGATTATTTGCTGCTTCATGGCATGCTGTTACCACTGTTACCAAAGCTGATCTTCCAATAACAGTACATCCTTATTGTTTTTTTCTTTCTTTCTTTCTTTTTTTTTTTTATTAAAGAAATATTTTTTATGCATTTAGAGTTAGTTACATTTAATGTTGTGAAAGATCCTCAAAACACACTGGCTGTTATCTGTTTTCACTCATATTATTATACCTGTAAACAGTTGTTCCCTCCCTCACTATACTGTATTAGAATGAGTCTTGCCGCCAGAACTGTAATAGAAAATGAATCAACACTTTTGGACCAATCAGAGTTGAGAATTCAGCAGTGCTGTGGTATAAGAGAGGAATAATACTGTGAGCGAGAGTATATTTCTTATTCACTTACAAGAAAGGGGTTTCAAATGCTTCCACATTAAATACTTAAAGCTGCCCCTTTCCCCCTACCTTCTCTCTGACATCAGTGAATTTACTGCATTGTTATGAGCTGATGTAGTGAGCTAACAGCTGGCACCCCCCTCCCCCCTCTCGCCCCACGTCCATGATAATGTGAAAATCAGACATGGGAACATGATACAGGAAATCGTAGGACAATTTCATTTGTTCTACCTCATGTTTCTGCTGTAGTACTCAGAGTGCATCTTCCTTCTCTATATCCAGGCTTCATCGGCTATGCCCAAAACCTTAAAAAGATGGTCTCCGATTGGTCAGGGAAAGATGACGACAGTGACCAGCTCTTTTATACCAAGATATACATCAACCCTGAGAAGCGGGTGAGCAGTATCTTTATAATTCAAGTTTTGTAAGAGAAAGAAGTGGTTTGTCTCTTTTTCCTGTCTTTTTTTTTTTTCTTTCTTCGCTTTAATAAGTTGTTTTAGTGCTGACATTTTCTCCCCTGTCATTTTCTCCACAGAAATCCATAAATATAACTCTCGACAGCAAGTGCAGAATGTTCCAGAACCTGCACGGAGCTCTAGGTGAGTGTGTGCTGGGTAAATATAGATATAGACAAAAGAAGAGAAGAGAAGACTGCCGACTGGACTTTACAGGGAAGCAAAGTTGCTGACTAGTCCAAGAACAGTGTAACAGCAGTGCAGATTTTATTGCCAATAAAAACCCTACACCAGGAGGGACTGAAAAAAAACAACCCTTCCCTTTTTCTGTAAATTTCCTGTTTAATGAGGCCTTAGCTTTGGCATGCTTTGATGGAAAGGTAGAAGATGGAATTGATGATCTACCTCGCATTGAGCCTGGGCTCTTTTCTTCATGAGGGCTCACTGCAGGGGTGGAAGCCAGAGCCTTGGCTTTCTTCCAAGCTTCTGTAAGCCCTGGTTTTCCCGCCTGCCTCCTTTTGCCTGAGGGAATGGAATGTGAGAGTCAACTGTAGGATGTGCCTGTGCACACGTAGGCCAGCTGAATGCAAAGCCACCATTCATTCTTATTTTGGACTTCTGTCCTGCGATATCTGGGTGCTAAGAGAAACCTTCTGTATGCTCTCAATGCCTCAGCTCTCGCTCACAAGTGGCTGTTTTAAAACCAACGTAAACAGCTGGGCCTCTGGTTAAATTAATGATGAGCCACCAGATGCTTTGGTTAAATGTCATTTACATGGCATGTTTATGTTGTGGAATTACAGAAATCAATCTGTTCTATATCAACAATACATCTCAATAAATATTTAAGCAGTGACTCAAGCTGTTCACTTCAGTTCTACAGTATTTCCTGTATTGGCAGTAGATAAAAGAATCACTTGGTTTGAGATTTGTGTTTAGATAAGTGCAAAAATCTGGACGTACAAAAGAGCTTTCTTTCTCCATCCCAGTGCGAAACCTATCTTTCTGGGTCATTTAACAACACACAGCTCTAACTACTACAAAGAAGCTTGAAAGGGAATGTTGATGAGATGTTTTTTTTCTTTTCTTCCCCGAGCAGATGAAGTGGTACTAAAGTTCGAGAACGGAAGGGTGCGGGCCAGAAATATGCTCTATGACACCCTACCTATTATTGTCCATGGAAATGGGCCTACAAAGGTAGACTTTTTATTTACTTATCATTCCTTTGAAAAAAAAAAAATCCTTAATTTGCCTATTTTTCATTAATGCCTCTGCATCCATGTTATGAATCAGCATTTGCATGCGTTTTCCAGCTTCAGATAAATTACCTCGGCAACTACATCCCAAAAGTGTGGACCTTCGAGACCGGCTGTACAGTTTGCCGTGAGGACTTGCGGCCTCTCACAGGACTCAAGGTGGGAAATTACTTTTGACACATAATGCCTTTAAATTTTTGCTTTGAGTCTCCTACTATGGCAGACTTAGAATTTTAGACTCTTAGAATTTTTTACTTTTACTGTAACTACATACCCTCCCAATTAGTTTAGCTGGAGTTCCTTGTAATTCATTGTAATATGCTTTATAGTGAATAAACTGAAAAAGAAGGTGGGACTTAAATGCAGTAATTCTTGATGTCAGTATTACGAGTAATTAATTTTTAAAAAATTATATTTATTGTTTTATTTGGTGAGGTTTATTTATTTGTTTTTTGATGTAATACTTTAAAGAATCAAAAGTCCCATCTCCAAGCTCACAGATAAACTTGGTTTTATAAGGTTTCATAAGACAATCATCATCAAGAATGTTCAGACATATGATGAATTTAGTTGTAGATGTTTTACATTTGATCTACAGTATGAGAGTAATAAGCACGTGTATAAAACAAGTAAAGGTCTACTGTACTTTTACAAGCCATTATAGGCTGTAAATGACTTTCTCGGCTAAGTTTATTACCATTTATTAGTTATTTAATGGGATTATGAGATTGCTTAATAAGAAACCTTCTACATAAGATTTAATAAGGTTACTTTCTAATGGTCTCAGAATTCTACTCATGTAAATGGGAAGATTTTACCTGTTGGAAACGGCAAGGCTGGTCGATTTGGATCATTCTCAGTGGACACTTTTACAGTGTGGATACTGAGCTTGTCGTTCTTCTGCAGGAGAGTGAATATCCAGGAGTGGTCATCGGCATCTTTATTCAGCAGCCAACTCCCTTCGTAACGGTCTTCTTTGAGCGCCTTCTCCGCCTCCAGTACCCAAAAAATCGCCTTAAACTCTTCATTTACAACCAAGTGAGATTTTATTCCTCATCATTTCAATTCATATGTTTTAAATATGTTTATATGAATCAAACCGTGTAGGTACGTTCACTAAAGTGATAAATGGGTGTACATTTGGGTGTTGCCAAATATTTTATTCTGTCATTATCCAAAAAAAAACCCCAATGCATTTACCTTTTAAAATGAACCACTTTACACCAAAGTTTTTTTTTTTTTTAAATCTGTTGTCTCCATTATAATTTATTTTTTTACAATCTTTTCCAGGAGCCTCATCATGACCAGCATGTCCACGCTTTTCTACAGAATCATGAGGCGGAGTATCAAGCTGTGAAGCTGATTGGGCCCGATGAGGGTGTTGACCATGTTACCTCACACAATATAGGCTTGTGAGTTTTGTTTAAATGCCAATGACATTCATGAAAGCAAGGTGTAAATTCAGATCAGGCTAACATGCCATACCATGTCTTATGTGTCCTGTGCGTCATGCCTGGAATATGAGGGTAATTATTATCCCATTTTCTGGAATAAGACTGTAATTGTCTTTGTTGTTTTTTTTCCTCACAGTGATATGTGTCGAGACGACACCGACTGCGATTACTTCTTTAATTTGGATGCAGATGTGGTTTTGAAAAACGAAGACACACTTAAGATACTAATTGAGTTAAACAAGTAAGTGAGACCTTTTTGTTTGCGATTTTAAAAATTGAGTTGGATATAAATAAAAAATATGAATATGAACATTATACACTTCTCTACAACAAGATTTATTGTTACCTCTCGTAAGGTTGTGGAAGTGTAACGGCAGCTTTCACACCAAAGTGCATAGACACCATTACTAAACCCGGTGCCACTCCTTCTTGTCATTTTTGAAATCACCATCTCATTCCTTACTCCACAGGCCATTCATAACACCGATGATGAGCAAGCCTGGCCGCCTGTGGTCTAATTTCTGGGGAGCTCTTAGTGCTGACGGCTACTACGCCAGGGCTGAGGATTATGTGGATATCGTTCAGGGACGCAGAGTGTGAGTCTGTCTTAAGCGTTGCTTTTTTTTTATTTACCCACCATGCACGGAGGGGTATAATTTCTTGATGGTAAAGAGAGATCAGTGGTGAACTATGTTAACAGATTGTCCAACATATATAGGGAACATAGACTGAGTTTGGCATACTGTTTTATTTATATATATATATATATATATATTTTGTGTTATCCCCCAGGGGTATCTGGAACGTTCCATATGTGTCTCAGGTGTACCTGCTGAGAGCGGACATTCTAAGGAACGAACTGAAGGCTCCTGATCTCTACCATTCAGCGACCCTTGACCCAGATATGGCCTTCTGTGCCAGAGTGCGGGACCAGGTCGGTACACTGATGATTTTTCTTCAACAACATCCTTTCAGAAAACCACTGCATAGAAGTGATTTTGCAAAATAGCTCCGGTTAATATTCACATCGAATAACAGAAGGGGAATAATTGCGATCACAGACCTTGATTACATTTATTCATTTAGCAGACGCTTTTATCCAAAGCGACTTACAAATGAGGAAATGCAAGCAAAGCGATATATGAAGCAGAGAACTATACAAGTAGTGCTAGTATACAAGATCTTTAATTGAGTTCTAGAAGAAGCAAAGTGCGCAGAGTAAAGGTGTAAGAGCCAGGGAAAAGTGTTTTTTTAGGGGGGGGGGGGGGGGGTGTTGTTTTTTTTTCAGGGTTTTTTTTTTAAAGGAGTTAGTTAAGTGTTCATGGAAGAGGTGGGTCTTTAGCTGTTTTTTGAAGATAGTGACGGATTCTGCTGTTCAGATTGAGGTTGGAAGTTCATTCCACCACTGAGGGACAGATAGTTTAAAGGTTCTGGAAAGGGACCTTGAGCCACGATGAGTAGGCACTACTAAGCGTTGGTCATTAATCGATTGCAGATTGCGTGAGGGGATTGTAAGCCTTCAGGAGAGTGTTGAGGTAGGGGAGTGTTCTTCCAGACATTGCATTATGGCAATGCTGTTGGTGCTAGCTGGGCTGGTTTGAGTATTTCAGAAACTGCTGGTCTCCTGGAATTTTCACACACAGTAGTTCTAAGAGTTTACACAGAACAGTGTGGAAAACAAAAAACATCCAGCGATCGGTAGTTCTGTGGCGTTCTATAGGTGGAAACGACTTGTTGATGAGAGAGGTCAGAGGAGAATGACCAGACTGCTTTTGAGCTGACAGCAATTCTACGGTAACTCAAATAACCACTTTTATTTACAACTGTGCTGAACAGAAAAGCATCTCGGAACACGCAACACATTAAAACTTGAGGGAGATGGGGTATAACAGCAGAAGACCACATCAGGCCCTACTCTTGTAGGGTTAATTTGTAAAAAAAAAACAAAAAAAAAAACAAACAAACCCACTTCTTTTTGGAGCACTAAACAGATACACAATTGTGGCGATGCATTACACACGTGCATTGAAGGTATGGAAATAGTAGTAGTATGTAGGAGCCAGCAGAATAAATTAGTTTGCGCACATTTTTTTTTTTTTTTTATATGAGCAAAATAATTACGTGTGAGCGCAGATCCTGCTATTGATTACTCGTTATTTTTGGCAATAAACTAACCCATCATGAAATATGGCATAACGTTGTATGTACAGTTGACATACTGGGTATACAATACTTTTAGGTCTTGTGTAGATATTTTTGAAAGATAGTAATGATGCCTATCATATGTAGTCCAATTCTTCTTTTTCCTTTAAGGGAGTCTTCATGTTTGTAACAAATATGCATACGTTTGGCCGAATCCTGAATACAGAAAACTACAAGACGGATCACCTTCATAACGATCTCTGGCAGATCTTTGAAAACCCTGTGGTGCGTGGAAATCTTAGATATCCCTAATAGCACATTGCTGTGTTGCTTATGTGTTTAACTTACTAACGTGTTTTTTTTTTGTTTTGTTTTTTGCCACCACATGATTTCTTTACAGGACTGGGAAGAGCGATACATTCATCCAAATTACTCCAGAATTCTGAAAGACAGCATAGTGGAAAATGTAAGTATCGGAGACTGAAGATTGTTGACGACTGGGGACGTTTTTATTGTACATTTGAGATTTTTTTTTTAGTTGGATTATAAATATTACCTTCCTTACTCATTAACATGTTTGTCTATCATACAGCCGTGCCCTGATGTATACTGGTTTCCTATTTTTACCCAAGTGGCCTGTGAACATCTTGTTGAAGAAATGGAGAATTTCGGCCAGTGGTCAGGAGGTGGCAATGTGGTATGGAGTTTTTCCCAAAGATTGTTTGGGAAGAGTTTCTGTTACAGTTGCAAAACTAAACACAAAATTCTGGTGCAGTTAACACATTTTGATGAGTGTATATTTCTAACCTAATTCTTTTTGTTTTCTTTTTGCAGGACACTAGGATCCAGGGTGGCTACGAGAACGTCCCCACTATTGATATTCACATGAACCAGGTCAACTTTGACAAAGAGTGGCAAAAGTTCCTCTTGGAATATGTTGCACCAGTGACCGAGAAAATGTTTCCTGGGTATTACACAAAGGTAATAAAAAGGCCTTTTAAACTCGCTTTCTCTCTATTTTTAAAAAATTTTGAATGTAATTTTGTTTAACATATAGAATATTATTCTTTCAATGCTGAGATCATTTTCATCTGTTTATGTACTGTCTTGAAGTATGACTGCACCATATTGACTTAAATAGAATATTGCCTTGCAGGGTTGCATTGTGTCGGGCATTAAGGTTGATCTGCAACCATTCCAAAATAAAAAATTGAGGGGCTTTTGAATCACATCGGTTTATATTATAGATATAGATAGAATAGATTATATTGTGTAGCCATAAGTGAAAGTTATTAAAATTACACTCCTGGGCAAAGACAAAAAAAATGTGCCAAGCCCAAAATGGCATAATATTAAACTTTTATAAAAAAAAAAAAAAGGTGGGGGGGGGGGGGGGGGGGGGGTTTAGAAACAGGGAAATTCACTTATATAGTCTTCTTGCACCCAAAGGTATAGTCATAAATATCAAATATTTGAAGTAAAATTCACACGTGTGGGTGTACAAAACTAAAATGAAGTGTGTATATGTATATATATATATATATATATATATATATATATATATATATATATATATATATATATATATATATATATATATATATATATATATATATATATAAAATATTATTATTATTATTATTATATTTTTTATTTATTTAATTTTTTTTTTTTAAGCTGTCCACAAGTTTAACTCCAAGGCTTAAAAATTTAAACAAAATCTAAGGGAAACGCTATCCTATACCTAAAAGCTTAATATTTTGACCTTTTGGGTGTGACCCATTTATTTATTTATTTATTTACTTACTTACTTACTTACTTACTTACTTACTTACTTACTTATTGATTGATTGCCCAGTAGTGTACATTACATCTGTTGCATTCACAATTATTCAGACAGGTTGACCAAATAATGCAAATTAATTAAATTATCAAAAGACTGTCACACTACAAGAGTTATACAGTCTTATCCCTGCGTATTCTGCGTTGTCGATCAGTCAGCAGATTTTAGACACTATCACACTATCACATGCTCACGAATCAGAGCATGACGTCAAAACAAACATGGACGACGACAATTCAATGCCTTTTCACATGTGACACTGTGCATTCCCCACACGCTATACGACGTTGACTCGTACATTTTTAGATCGCCGGGGTTAAGATCGGATTTTATACACCCCATACCACGGGATAAGACTAACCTGAGATTGGAAGACTTATATTGATCATTAATTAGGCATAATTTGTAAATAAACCCCTAAAAGCATAAGTTCTGCGAGATTTGTTTCACCCATGTCTTTTTTCTCATCAGTGTACCTCCTACCTGAACTTTGTAGTGAGGTACAAGCCTGACGAGCAGCCCCTGCTCACCCCGCATCATGATGCGTCTACTTTTACTATTAACATAGCTCTCAACAGCAAAGACGTTGATTATCAGGTAAATGAGGCTCGTTTCACAGATGGAGCTACTGAAAACACAACGAAAAGGCGACACTCTGGCAGCTGTAACAATGCAGGGGAGCTGGGCTTTTCCTCTGTCTGCTTCCCCTCGCTCTTGTTCGTGAATGCTGCATGACCTCTTTTGCATCTGTGTGTGTGTGTCTTGTCTTTCCTTGCAGGCTCAGTTTGACTTGGCGTTTGTAGTTAGGTATAAACCTGATGAACAGCCCTCGTTAAGGCCTCATCATGACGCCTCCACTTTTACTGTAAATATTGCCCTCAATCAGGTGGGGATTGACTTTCAGGTGAGTAAGAGCCTGTGTGTGTTCTGGTGTTCGTGTGTCACAGAATGTGCTGCTTTTTTTTCTGCATGGGAACTGAACACTGGGATTAATATATCAGTGACCTATTATTACATGTTTATATATTATATGAATGTGTATAATTGATAAAATGTTTTTCACCTTGAAGCCTAGAGTAAAGGAACACATCATGCTGCATGTGTAGGCTGAAAGCATTTCTATGTTGGTGATGTCATTATGCTTTTTTTTCTGCATTAACAAGTGTTTCTTGCATGAAGAGCTAAATTGGATTCAATTTGCATTATGGCTTCAGATGATGGACAGACAGTTAAATCACTTCTTTTTACTCTTTCATCTGCATACATTAAAACATGAACGCATTAAAGGCTCAAGCAACCATGTACTGTTTGTCTTCCTATAGGTCTGCCATTATAGTATGTAGTGTTTAGTGTATAGATCAGGGGTGTCCAATCTTATCCGGAAAGGGCCTGTGTGGGTGCAGGTTTTCATTCCTACCAAGCAGAAGCCACACCCGATTCTATTGAAAGTCAAGATCAACTGATTAAACAGGTGGAATCAGGTGTGGCTCCTGATCAGTTGGAATGAAAACCTGCACCCACACAGGCCCTTTGCGGATAAGATTGGACACCCCTTGTTTAGACCTGGGGTTGTCTGAGGTTAAAAATAGTTATAAAAAAAAAGTACTCTTCATGAACTCTAGCATCTTTATATAATCTTTTTTTCATATAGATTAAATATATTTTCTTTTTATTTTAGATATTTGATATATCTATATTACATATAGATTATATTTCATATCTTCATATAATCTTATAATCATGTTTCTGTGTGTTGTCCGTCCATTATATTATTTTATCGTGACTGGAAAAAAAAAAACTTAGTCGTCTAAGATTCGGCCAGCTTATTTATTTATTTTTTTGTTTGTTTGTTTGATTTTACGAGTGATTTTTTTTGTAATTAATATCAACCATGTTGAGAGTGAGTCTCTGCTTTAAGTTTAAGCATTAGTTTGTTTTACTATATGTATAGCTGTATCAGTTTCTAAAAGAGGTTAGAATATAACTGCATTTGGCTTATCATAATAAAACTTCAAATATACAGTGGCCTCCACTAATATTGGCACCCTTGGTAAATATAAGCAAAGGAGGCTGTGAAAAATTGTCTTTATTGTTTAACCTTTTGATCATTTGTTCAAAGAATTCAAAAAATTCTCTGCTTTCATACATATTAAACAATTACAAACACAACACCGGTTTTATATAAAATATATGTTTGTTAAATATAGGAGTGCATCAATTATTGGCACCCCTATGAATTCATATGAGAAAAATATATTTGAAGTACATTCCCATTGATATTTAAAAAATAATTTAGTACACCTGGGTGACTAAAAACAGGAAATTGTTCAACCATGACTTCCTGTTTCGCAGAGGCATAAATATGAGGTAACACAAGCCAAATTGCCTTAGTCATTCATAACAATGTGTAAGACCAAGGAGTATAGGTGTGATGTGCAGCAAAAGGTTGTTGAGCTTCTCAAAATGGGAACTGGCTATAAGAAAATAGCACAAGCATTGAAAATGCCCATTTCCACAATCAGGGCAATAATTAAGAAGTTCCAGTCAACTGGAAATGTTATGAATCAACCTGGAAGAGGACGTGTGTCTATATTGTCGCAACGCACTGTGAAGTTCGAGTGGACAAAAAATCTCCAAGGATCACAGCTGGAGAATTGCAGATGTTAGTTGTGTCTTGGGGTCAGAAAGTCTCCAAAACTACAATCTGAAGTCGCCTACATCACCACAAGTTGTTTGGAAGGGTTTCAAGAAAAAAGCCTCTACTCTCATTAAAAACAAACTCAAGCATCTTCAACTGGAACTTCAAATGGGATCGGGTTCTATGGTCAGATGAAACCAAAATAGAGCTTTTTGATAATAAACACCAGAGGTGGTTTTGGCACACACAGAGAGGTAGCCATATGGAAAAGTACCTCATGCTCACGGTTAAATATGGTGGTGGTTCGTTAATGTTTTGGGGCTGTTTTTCTGCAGAGGACCTGGACATTTTTTTTAGGATACATGGCATCATGGACTTAAACATCAATAGATATTAAATGAAAACCTGACTGCCTCTGCCAGAAAGCTTCAAATGGTCCAGGGTTGGATCTTCCAGCAGGACAATGATCCAAAACATACATCAAAATCAACACAAAACTGGTTTACTGACCACAAAATGAAGATCCTGCCATGGCCATCCCAGTCCCCTGATGTAAACCCCATAGAAAACCTGTGGGGTGAACTGAAGAGGAGAGTCTACCAGAGTGGCCCTCGAAATTTGAAGGATCTGGAGAGATTCTGTGTGGCGGAATGGTCTCAGATCCCTTGCCATGTATTCTCCAACCTCATCAGGCATTATAGGTGAAGACTCAGAACTGTTATCTTGGCAAAGGGAGGTAGCACAAAGTACTGACTAAAAGGCTGCCAATAATTGTTGCACACATATATTTAACAAAGATTTATTTTTTTGGATAAGCCTTTGTGTTTGCAATTGTTTGATATCCATGAGAGCAGAATATTTTTTGTGAATTTTTGGACAAAAAATCAGAAGATTAATCAATAAAGGTAATTTTTCACAGGGACATATTTACCAAGGCTGCCAAAATTAGTGGAGGGTATGGTATAATATACAACTTGAAAAACATTGTGTATTAAGCGTTGCCCAGCTAGATTGACCAAGCTCCCTCTTAATACACCAATAGCTACATTATAGTCTAGATTACTAATAAAAGTAATGCCTAATCTAAT
This sequence comes from Ictalurus punctatus, assembly GCF_001660625.3. Classification (NCBI taxonomy): domain Eukaryota; kingdom Metazoa; phylum Chordata; class Actinopteri; order Siluriformes; family Ictaluridae; genus Ictalurus; species Ictalurus punctatus. The sequence continues at coordinate 7,149,534 of NC_030420.2, read as the reverse complement.
GCCAATAGTCTAATAAAAAAAAGTGATAAATTTTGAACATACGAAAATATTCTCAATATCTTGAGAATTAAGATATAATTTAAGATATAATCCGTTTAATATGCAAATTTGTTTAATTCTGTGGTCCAGTGTTTTTCTTTTCTTTCTTTTTTTAAGTTGAAAATCAGGAAGTGTAGTGCTTCTGTATAAATCATCTTCTGCACTAGTATATTTCTCATTTGAAGTAGTAAATAAATAAAGTAGCTTTAGTGGCAGTCTCATGTATTCATTTCATGTGAATTAATAATGGTTAATATAATAATGGACAGGGTTTAATTTGTCAGTAAGCATTGCCATGTGACTAATTATTGTTCCTTTTCATTCAGGGCGGTGGCTGCCGGTTCATCAGGTACGACTGCTCCGTACAGGCTCCGAGGAAAGGTTGGGCCCTTATGCACCCGGGCCGTTTAACACACTACCACGAAGGCCTGCCCACCACTGCGGGTGTCCGATACATCGCTGTCTCATTTGTGGACCCTTAAGTGTAAAATTTTAAAAGTGTTGTAACCATGTTACAGTCACTTTGTTTAGTCCAAGAAATCCAGTGTGAGAGTTGAGACCGAACTGTCAGAGACCGAACTGTCAGAGACAATCAATATAACAGTGCGTTGAAAAAAATAATAATTAAAACTGTGTCTTTCTTTGCCTTGAAAATGTTATAATGTACTAGCACATCTGTAATTGAAAGGCCAACCTTTGAACGCTGTGTACTTTGAATGCAGATGAGGCCTGTACTCCTTTTATTTGTTTTTATTTATTGATCAAATTTTAAAGCAGTCACATCATTCATCTGGTATGTTGTTTGTTTTTAGTGAGTTTGCCTTGGATAACCAAATTATACACTCGTTTTTCTACTTGATAACATTTCCCAGGCAAACGATGCTACTGTTTAGAGAGAAGATAATGTATATTTTGTTTTTCACTGCCTTTTTTAAATTGTCTTTGTCATTTAGTTGTTTTTTATTGACACTCCAATAAAAGTGACTGTTTTGTTTATTATTTTGTTATATTGGGTTAGTGACCATTTTAACACCTTGCATTTACGTACACAGCTTAAGATGAAAAACATCCAGTTTGACCAAGTAAGACCAGCTGACTATGGCTCAAGATGTCAACCTCCTGAAAAGTATATTAATTTATGCACTCAATACTTTATCCTGGGCAAGTCCCACTGGGCAAAGTCAGTACTACACCCTGAATGTGACTCTAATATTGCAGATAGAGAATCATTCTGTATGCGACATGTTTATATAAAAATTAATTGTATTCGTTGACTGATGCACAAAATAGAGAAACTGAAAAGTGTCTAAGGGAAAATCAGTGCTAGAGAGGAAATATGTTATTCACACATCAAATTCAATTCAGCGACATCCTAAAATGGGCTTATATATATATATATATATATATAATGTGTGTGTGTGTGTGTGTGCCATAAAGAATAGCTATAGGAATTATAAGTCCAATTCATAATACATAAAGCCCCTGTCAACTTGTTTTTAGAATAAGCTTATTATTATCTGTAGCTTCTTTGTTGAATTTACTACTAAATGCAAAAGAAAATAAAAGTGCTGAAGTTTTGTAGAAGTTCTGCTCTATCTTTACTATCACTTACTAGTTATTGCAAATAACCGGCTTTGAGTATTTGTTGGTTTTTCCAGATGAGTATCCGAATATTCAGGCTTAAAATCATTCTTAAAAACAAGTCATTTTTATTGCAGCTCAAAATATGTCCAGTAGGTGGCAATGATGGGTTAATAGTGTCCATCCATCTTCAACCGCTTACTCCTTTTCAGGGTCGCGGGGGAACCTGGAGCCTATCCCAAGGAGCATCGGGCACAAGGCGGGGTACACCCTGGACAGGGTGCCAGTGGGTTAATACTTGTATTTTAAATTGTAGTATAAATAAATAAATACCATTGTTTATAGAGCGTTACGGAGGGACTTTTAAGTTGAAGTGTTGAAACACACCCGTGAATCAAGACAGCATTCTTTTCAGCAGCTCATTGGCTACACAATGGTCCGGTGAGTTCCCCAGCCACCAATATACAGCTTGCACTATTCATGTAGGAATGGGGGAAGGAGCTTTTCTTCAGCACAGACTCTCATTGGATTTTGATAGACAGGACATGGAAGCTCCTATTGGTTCAAATGAGGTGTCATTCAATAGGTCACAGCCCAGGGGCCATTGAGCTCAAGCAATTAGGTGTGTTCAGTCGCGCGCTGAGGAGATAAGAAGAACAATGTGGTTTTCTGAGATAATTTGGAACAATGCAAGAGTAGTTCGTGTGGATTTATTGATGTAAAATGTGTTTTGGACTAAGTTTATACATACATATATATATATATATATATATATATATATATATATATATATATATATATATATATTATATATATATATATATATATATATATATATATATATATATATATATATATATAACAATCCAATTTTATATATATATATATATATATATATATATATATATATATATATATATATATATATATATATATATATAATTGGATTGTTTGGACCTTTGCCAGTGTAACAAGACTGTTTTTGTCAGGATGTTATAGATCAGTGGACTCCTATCTGTCTTCATAGGTGTATTGGCTCCGTTTGGCATTCCTTTGTTTGTATGCTGGTGGTCTGACAAAGACATTGATTGTAGCTGCTGTTGTTATCTTTAAATGGCTTATATAAAGCGAATCACAAGATTCTTAGCTTTCCAATGATATATTGCATGAGTACATACATACTACGTACAGCTGTGTAAATGGCAAAGTTCTCCTAATGTTGCAAAAAAGAATGTTAAAATTTCCGCCGGCCCGGATGATTACATTCATACAGTCTGACAAGCAACAGTCACAAACAACTATTAAAAATTGCATTGTGCACCTGGCTTTATGATGGCATTTTTTAATGTCCCAAAAAAAGGACCTCAACTGTCTGTATATCTTCTAAGTTCCGCTGATGTTTGCATTAATGCTCTAACATAATACTTCATTTTTGTTTTCAAATCATAAATACTGTTATATTTATTGAAAAATAAGCTTACAAGTTTATGAAGAAATGAACTATTCTTTCTGCTTAGTAGTTTGTCTCTTTCACTTCATATTTAAAGTATTGCACTGCAATACATAATGACTATATCTATAGTCTATATTGGTTCAACAGGAGGGGGAAAGCCTGTCCATGGCATCCGTAACAAAGGAATAAGAGATGGTCCAGATGACCTTTCATTCTTTTAGTTCTTTTTTTAGTGTTTACCTTAGTTAAAGTTTAATTAATATGGACATAAGTAAAAATATACAAATATTAATACAAATATTGTATAAATAAAAAGGTCAGATCATATTTGTTTCAAGTGCTTTTTATTTATTTTGAAAGGTGGCGGGAGGAGGGGGGGCCTCCAACATAAATTTTACCCAGTGCCTCCAAATGTCTAGATGTCCGGCCCTGTAAGCATATAAATATATATTATAAAAAAAAAGAGAACAAACCACATGTCAGCACAGCATCATTCCCTTCACAAGCACAACTTATTTTCTTTTCTTTTTTTTTTTTAGTTTTGGCAGCTACATTTTATATGAAGCAATGTAATGAAGCTAAGCTTATACAAAGCAATAAATTATATATATATATATATATATATATATATATATATATATATATATATATATATATATATATATATATAATTTTTAACCTATATGCAGCAATTTGAATCACTTAACTTCACAAGAATAACCCCTCGGAACCTAGGAATTATATACTTATATTCTTTTTGTTATACGCTGATGACATTTGAAATAGAAGCTCAGAATGTCTACTCTTGGTTTGAGCACTGGATTTCACCTGTGAACACCGTATTTGTTGTTAAAAAAGGATAAACCAACATAAAGACCAGAGAGCTGTCAATGGGAGAAAAGCAAGTCATTCCTAATCTGAGAAAAGAGGGAAAATTGATCAGTGCCATTACACAAGCATTGGGCATAGACAATACAACAATTTGGAATATCCTGATAAAGAGAACACCACTGGTGTACTAACAACCAGACATGAACAGATCAGGCCAAGGGAAACAACAGCATTTGATGATGGGAAACATTGTGGGAGTTGTGAAAAACCTCAAAAACAACAGTCGGTGACACCACCAACAACCTCCACATGGAAGGGGTGAAGGTATCAGAAACCACCATTCGAAGAACACCTCAAAATAAGAACTATGGAGGCCATAACGCAAGATGCAAACCACTCATCAGCAGTAAGAATTGGAAGACCAGAATGAAATTCACAAAGAAATATAGAGATGAGCTGCAAAAGTTCTGGAACCAGTACTTATCTCTACCAAAGTGATGGAAAGGCCAAAGTGTGGAGAAAGAAAGTATCTGCTCATGATCAAAAACAAACAAGCTCATCGGTCAAGCCTGGTGGAGGTAGTGTCATGGATTGGGCTTGCATGGCTGCTTCTAGAATGGGCTCACTAATCTTTATTAATGATGAAAGTCTTGATGGTTGCAACAGAATAAATTCTGAAGTCTACAGAAACATTCAGTCTTCCAGTCTAGGAGAAATGCATCCAATCTAATTGGCAGGAACTTCATCATGAAGCAAGACAATGACCCAATAAGCACTCAACAAAGGACTTCATCAGGGGAAAAAAGTTTTTAGACCGGCCAAGTCAATTACCAGACCTTAACCCAGTTGAGCATGCTTTTAACATCCTGAAGAGAAGACTGAAGGAAGAAATCCCCCAAAACCAATGAGAAGAAGCTGCAGTACAAGCCTGGAAAAGCAACACAAAAGAAGAATGCAACAGTTTTGTTGCGTCAGTGGGTCACCAGCTTGATGCATGTATTGCAAGTAGGGGATATGCAACCAAAAATTAAGTGTTATTTACTTTCATTTACTTTAAAGAGTCATGAAAACTCCCTCTTTCAGCTCAAGTCTACCTCTCAATGTTTTTGAAAAATGCAACTTAAATTGGTGTGGATTGCCATTGCCACTGGCTGTGATGTGTGACACAACGAGATTTTAAACCTGGAAGATGAAAATAGCGAGAGAGGGAAAAGCGCAAAATTAACCAGTTTCCTCCTACAATTAAAATTAACATATGCTAATATTGCCTTTCTTGATGTACAACACAAACACCTCTGTTAAAATCTCAGAAAATGTAGATTAGTGTTTCATGACGATTTAAGACTATCTGTTCCTATACTTTGCTCACCTAAAAATTTTTGGTTGTTCTAAGTTGTTGACACATCAAGATGTAAATATCAGGAAATGAAAACTGAAATTCTGATCCATCATCTCATTCATCTTTTGATATCAAACCCAGATGTCTTCAGTGTACATAACAAAAACAAATGAACTGGCCCTGCCATTCCAATACATTCAAAGAGGACTGTATTTGCCTTAGCCTACTTTAATGTTCTCTAATGTTATTTGCCTCAGTATTCTTTTACTCATATCTTAAAAGGCTAAGTGTTTTAGTTCATTCCTTTTTCCCCAAGTTAAAAAAAAAAAAGTTAAAATGGAACATCTTATCAGGGAGAGCAGATTACTCACTATTAGCTGAAATGCACTTGTAGGACACAGTGAGGTATTTAAGAGTCCCAAAGCAAGGATCTGTAAAGATGGTGTAATCAGCGCTTACAGTGCATTTCCTCTGTCCATTACACCTTTAAATGAAAGTAAGATGTTAACATGGCATCTCTGAGCAATGAACAACAAGTGCATCTTCTTTCAAGTAAAAGAAACAACAATTTACAGTGCGGACACAGTTGAGAATGTGTTCAGAGCGTAGCAGTTGGTGTTCTGGGTCAAAACACTGGGGAGTCCATTTGAACAGGTTCTAGATTCAGCACGTCCGTAGTTCGCATTTATGATTTGAATAGAATCATCTCCTGCATACAGGTACACACAAGTAAACACACAGGTAAACCTGCTGTAATAAAACACTCAGCAGCCCAACCATAAAGAAGTAGAGTTCTTACCACAGTCCAATGTGCTGTAGCCATACTCACAGATCACAGAATACCCTAGAGAAAGGAGACAAAAATGCATGCAATCAGGTGATAAGTAAGGAATAACCCACTCCAAACCATGCTGTTAAATGTGATGTGGAACGACATGCAAGAGGATTGCGACTAAACTGACGAAAGACTAAACAGAAAGAAAGACTGAATGAACACAGCAAAGAAAGAAAAATATTTTTTTTATTAAGAAACGCAGTGACAGAAATGACAGAATGAGAAAAAGAAAACGAAAATCGTCCAGCCATGAGCATTCCTTTGCTTGACTCACATGAAACAGTTCTTGAATGTGAACTTAGAACAAACATGTCTAAGAGCACATTAGCATCGCCCCTCTAATGTTTTGCATACTTGGCAGCAGACTTTCGCAAAGAGTTGACTTGGTTACTGTGAGGATTTCAATATTGGTTCAAGATCAGTGTGTTAGTAGTGAACATTACTTACAGCCATAGATACATTCATAAGTGGTGTTGTAGTACTTGTAGGTTCCAAAACATGGGTCAGGGTTGCCAAGTAAATCCGTCTTTAAGTCACAGTCTTTTAGTCCATTGCATCTGTTTGCGATAAACAACAGACTAAATGCTCTCACCTGCGTTATGGTGTTGGGTCATGTGTATTCATCATCTCTCTCTCTCTCTCTCTCTCTCTCTCTCTATATATATATATATATATATATATATATATATATATATATATATATATATATATATATATATAGTCAGTCATACAGTCAGTATCTGTATATTTATATATACAGATATATATATATATATATATATATATATATATATATATATATATATATATATACACTTGTATACTTATATATATATATATATATATATATATATATATATATATATATATATATATATATATATATATACACTTGTATACTTGTATATATATATATATATATACTTACAGATACTGACTGTTACTTTTGATATTGATGATTGTTCAGGGACTCATTATTCTGTCTGTGAAATTTGTACACTTTAAGTCTCAATTGTTGAATGTTTTTATGTTAATGCAAATATTTACACATGTTAAGAAATTTCTGGAAAGAAAGTAGTTGAATGTGAGAGGACATTTTTTTCTGAGTGTGTATATACACAGCAAAATCACATGTTGATTTAACACCCATAGTGTTGATTCACACCCTACAATGTTTATATACATACTCTAATAAACACTCTGGGTGTTAATTAAACACTAGGGATTTTACTGTCTATGTATGTATGTATGGATATAGTATCTCACAAAAGTGAATACACCCCTCACATTTTTGTAAATATTTGATTATATCTTTTAATGTGACACAGACATTAATGGCTGTGTGTTGAGTTATTTTGAGGGGACAGCAAATGTACATTGTTACACAAGCTGTACTCATTGTAGAAAAGTAAAATTTCTTCAGTGTTATCACATTAAAAGATATAATCAAATATTTACAAAAATGTGAGGGGTGTGCTCACTTTTGTGAGATACTGTATATATATATCGTCCCATAAATCTAATAAATCTTATATCTAATATATCTAATATAATCTATTGTGTATTGTAAGCCAAGAAACACTGTACCTATCTGCGATTGTGGAAATCCTCAAGGCACAGTTGGTATTTGCAACCTGAGAAGCTGGACGACTAGCACTACAAGTGTGGCGGTCTGTACGGCCATATACAGAAGACTTCACCTTTATCAGTCCAGTGGCTAAAGATATATATAAGACTGTTTATTTTCCTATAGTGATTTTGTTTTCTTACATCTATCAGAGGATTATTATATGCTGTTGGAGAATATAGGACATTGAAGCTTACCACAAGTCAGGTGTTGGATATCACCATAGCAGGTAATTATATTCTCTGAAAGAATACATTATTCACACAGATATTTGAGCATGTAAGCCTGAAACATTCACTCAGGTTCTCTGTAAAACATTATCACATGTTAAGTTATTTAAAATATTGGTGGTTGACTGCATTAAAATATTACCTCCAGAAACAAGCAAATCAGGTGCTTCAATAAGTACTATAAAGCAAAACACAGATACATTACTATTAAAAGAACATAAATTCCACTAACTCTTTACTCTTTCTCCTGTTGCAAGAGGTATCATTTGAGGTATTATATACTATGGAAAAGTATGGAAGAAACTTACAGGTGAGTAGAGTGAACTTCAGGAGGAGCATTGTGATGCTGTATATGTTGAGGTTGAAACTGAAATTTCAAGTGCTGCACTACTGGAACTGACCTATTTATAATGAATACCAGGAAATAACTTGTGACCTAAACCAATACACTAGAAACCTTGGTCAAAGAGTCCATATTTGGATGGTTGTTCATTTGGAGTGCAATTATCTATAAATCATAAGCACCCTGTGGTGATGTATACTAGTTTACTAGTTATCTTCTGATAACTCAAAAAGGGTTCCAAACTAGAAAACTTTAAGAGGCTGTGCTGTTTAATGATGGCATACAATGTATTATGTATTGTTTGGTGCTGTCTTGTGTTCATCTGTAGGTTAGTTTGTGTTCATTTATATTCATGATTTTCATAATGCAGTATGTATTTGTCAGCCTCATCTATTTCCTTGAATTAAGCAGTAGTGAGGCCAACAGTATGTCAGGCATACTGCTGTGCTGTAAGTGCGAGTTGTGAATGTGAGCAAAAGTGTTTCTTTAATGTGTCAGGCTCAAGTCTTTTTCTTGCCAATGGTATATTTATATATACCATACCAAAACTGGAGTGTACATGGAGAAGCTTTATTGTTACATTCTAATCGTTGGTCCTGCTCAGTAAAATGACTTCAGTCTTGTTGGCTGTGGCATCAGTGAAGATCATAGAGTGAACATAGAGTTCAGTAGTGATTGTGCTGAACATCTAGCCATGGGATTGAGTAGGTTTGTTTGGAGAACACAGAGCAAGTCTTATGACTGTGTGTGCACAGATTTTAGCAAGGAATCTTGCCTAAGGTCCAGACATAGCCCTAGCTTGTTTTTAGATCATGGAGAAAGCATGTTCCAACTTTAACCAATCACACGTTTCCTCTTTTTCCACATCCAATCGCAAGTCTCCACACATATCCTTGTTATGTATGTCCAAGGTGTCTGGAGTTTTATAGTTTAATGCTGCCCTAAACATTTCCTTGTCTCTTGCCTCTGTCTATTGTCTTGGAACATTATTTGCATCATCATTTTTGACAGTTATATTGTAGGGTCTATTATCTTTTCTAGCAGTTACTTTCTTATCTACTTTTGATCTATTTCTACCTTGGATGAGCAACAGACTTTTCTCTTGTCATGGGTGGGTGAGCATTCTAACACTTATCTGCATGGTACAGTTGTTCCTCTTTTAGTTATCCATCCTTTTTAGCCGTTTCCTCTATCTTTGCTCTTTTCTGACCCTTTTTAGGGTCAGACTTGTGCTTGTAACTTATTCTATATTTTATGCGTTTTTCTAAGACATATGTTCAAACATCAATCCTGAGCCTTCCAAGGCAAAAGTGGAGCTTCCAAGATGGTTGATAGTCCACACAAACCCACTCTCACGCCTTCCCCAGACAACCTCAATGCATGAAGACTTCACAATGGCCTTTGTTTTAATAAAGAACCACGTGCCCAATACACATATTGTGTAACTTTATTCTGTAAAAAGCAAAGAGTAATGTTTCTTTTTTGTTAATGTTAATATTCTTTTGGATATATTATGTTAATACCCCAAATTTGAAACTGAAGCATTGTCTATTCACAGAACTTTCTCTAACATTCCAATTGTGATTTTACAATGAAATTCACACCAAACATGAACTAGTTGCAAAGGTTTATGTACGTTACAGGAAAATTACATTACATTACGCATTCATTCAGCATGAAATTATCACACAATAATTTTTGTTTTTGTGTTGTAATTTGTTGGCCATCAACTGGTGTGAGATCTAAGGGGTTGAGATTAAGGCTTCAGGATGCTGACTGAGCAGGCTCCTGGTGTTGTTTATAGCTGAATTGTAAAAGGCATATTGGAGGCAAAGTGACAAACACTCCATCTGTCATATGGGTGAGGGCCAGAAGCTATTGTCCTGGTGACAGGACTTGGAGAACACAGGAGTCTTAACATGCATGCCAATAAGTGTTGTAGATTGTAAAACGTTGCTTGTAACACATAAAAGGTTTAGTAGGAAAAGAGTCTCATTACCTTGAGAATTACCATGACTTGATTGTGTTACCGAGGCTGTATTCCAGGTGCACTTACAATGTTTGCACTGTGGTCTGAGTCTGAGTGCCAGGCTGTAATTTATTTATTTATTTATTTATTTTAACTGTCAGTATTATACTTGTGATTATTAGGGTTGTATGACAACCTTGGACTATTAACCTATTTTCTGTCTTTAGATTACCTTTTGCTCCTGTCTGCTTGAGCACTGTGTTTGAAATGTTTATTGGACTTTGTTTATCAGATCACAAATTGGACAATCACTGCATTGGATTAAATGAACTGTCTGAATTTTTAGAAACACTGCACATAAATACACACAACCTTCATCGCTGTTATGCTTGCGTTTAGAGGATAGTTTATTGCAGAATCATTAGTAAAGATAATTTGTTCAGGACGAGGTGATTACTTGTAAAGCAAATAACCAAGTTTCGGGGGAAAAAAATCATTACAGCAGGTGATTATATAACATGCACATATAAAGCACACCAACACCAAAACTTGTGAAAATTGGAATCTCTTGATTTATTCTGTTAGTTCACACAAACAGAGAAGAGAATAGTTGTAGCACTTCACGCAAAATACCGTTCACACTGTATGCACTATACTTGTGATGTGAAGTAATTCAGATTACAGGTTTAAAAATGATTTAATAAAAGACTCTGAATATTTTATATAAATGATACGGGACTGCAGTACATTGTGATGAATGATCTTTTTGGTTTAAAATAAAGTAAGTCACTTTATGATTGTACTTGCCCCTCGTTTTTTCTTTACTTACCTAATTACCTTGGCCTTTAAATTATCCATTGTCAGTTTCATTTTTTGATTTAATATATAAAGTATTATATATTATATATGTGCAGCTCAGCATTAGCTGAGTCCCATTCGTTGGATATATATGAGAGAGAGAGAGAGAGAGAGAGAGAGAGAGAGAGAGAGAGAGAGAGAGAGAGAGAGAGACTCACCATTTGACACAGGAGTACACAATATTCAGGTACTTGTAGGTGGCATAGCATGGGTCAGAGAAGAAAACATTTGTAGCAGGCACCTGACCAGCTTTGTTATCCTTTACATCTGCAAAATAATGGGGGGTTTTCCATTTGAATTGTCTCCATAGTGTCACGCTCTCGCCGGCAGATGGCACGTAGAGGCTGTAGAGATCGCGCGTGCATGAGATTGAACCGTTGCCTATGGACACGTGCCTTTGTTTTGGTTTTTGTTCTCTTCCTGTTTAAGCATTGGTGGATGTTCGAGGGTGTGTCGTTATTGATCCCAGCTGTCTGTGTTCTAGCTTGATTATTTTTGGTATTTAAAGCCCTCGTTTTGCTTTGTACTTCGCGCAGTATTAATTTAGTAACTGAATGAATGTTTAGGGGAATACATCTAAGTATGCCAAGCGGTTGTGTCTTCGTGTCCTGCTCTCGCTCCATGCCTCGAAATTAGTTTCATGTTTAACCTCGATTATCTTGTCCAGTATAGACCACGTTTTATGTGTCTTGACTTCTGTTTAAAAATAAAGACGTTGATCTGCACTTGCTTCTGCCTCTGCTCCTGTTTCGTAACAGAATACCGCGCCAACCACGCAGAAGCAGCAGACCAGCAAGAGCGCCGCCGTAATTGCTGAGTTAGCAGAGTGGCGTCGAGCATTCTTTGAATAGAGTAAATTGCTATCCGAATGCATAGCTCAGACTGGCCGACTACTGGATCAAATAGCGCCTCGGCCGCACGTATATATATATATACATATATGTATATATGTATATATGTATATATATATATATATATATATATATATATATATATATATATATATATATATATATATATATATATAAAACTATAAAGATCAGCCTTGGACTAGTGATAGAAGAAACGAAGCTTTTCAAAGCTTCGAATTAATTGAACCAATTGCGTCGCAAGATGATTCACTGTTTCAAAGCGTTCGAACACCACACGCTGGCGACATCTGCTGGTCAAAACAGTGTAAAAGCAACGAGATGTATGTTTTCAATATAATTTAAAAATTAATTAAATACCATTAAACATTAATGCTTTTATTCTGTGTTTTAGTTAGGGTCTTAGCTAATTAGACCATTTACATGCAATTTCTATCACTCTACCTTTTTAGGCCTGCCCATCTGCTGCTGGATTGCGGAAAGTTTCTCAGTGGCATTGTTGTTGGATCTGCTGTCTGAGAGAAGACTTTTTTCATCACAAGATTTAAGCTGTGAGCAAAGCATTAAATGAGTCTAATCTGAAGGTTTGCACACAATCATGTTTGACTCTTATTTGTCTTATTACCCATGGCTCCAGCAAAATAGTCTTTGCGTCTTTAATGTGCTCAACTGTGTGGGTTTCAGGGAACTTCAAAACTAGCACCAGGACAACAGTAGACAATTTGGGTTCATTGACAATTGTCTATGCATCCATGTCCACATGTCAGATTCAGTGTTGGTGCTTCTCAGCTCCTCCACCACCTTCTCTTTTGTCACTTTATACCTTGCAGCAACCATGTCCTTCAGTTTATGCCTTGTAGGAAGCACATATGCTGGCTCAAGCTTCTTTACAAAAGCCCTCATCCTCCATCACTGAAAATGGCTATGAATCCTTGATTATCATGTCCACCAGAGTGTCATCAATGTCTTTTTGCCTTGCTGAAAATAAAATAACCAACCCCCCCCTTCACTTCCACCAGATGTATGCCCATCAGCTACTTGCGGGTGTTTGGAGCGTAAGTGACACAACATTGAGGTGTTATATCAGGTGTTGATCACAAACCATACACCTCACAATATTGTTTTCCATGTTCTCAAACAATCGACCTTGGTCTTTTTATTCCACTCATTTTACAATATATCCTGAAGTGAGCACTGATCATAGATCAGTACAAACACAACTGATTCATTTAAGTTTTATTAACATGCATAATAAACCTGACCCGAAATCAATTAAAACTATAGTACAGACTGGTTTATTGGTTCACTTTGACATCAGCACCCTCTAGTGGTAGCGATGGGGAAATTGAGTCTAGTGAAGCTTCGAGAGTGTCGAATACAGCGCCATCTGTTGGTTAGTTAAAAACAAATCAGCCAAAAGCCTGTGGACGAATCTCCGTCGAATGAAGCAGCCACCACACACACACACACACACACACAAAGTGCTGGTGAAAACTATTCAGGTTTGAAATGAATTCTCGTACACAAACGGCAAAAATTGCCCAAATGTTCGCCAAAAAATGAGGAAGACTACTCTCTTAATTTTATCTGTTAAACGAGTGACTTTAAATTAAACTGCAAAATTGCACACATTTAGCAACTTAAAATAATTATGCAGTCTTCTCCCTCAGTTTTATTGGTTGAATATACAAAATATATGAGTGGACTGAGAGGTGTGTGTGTGTGTGTGTGTGTGTGTGCGCGCGCATCTTGGGCCATCAAAATCTCATCACTAAAATAAGATCATTAGTCTACAACCAGGCCCAAAGGCATCTTTACCCTATGAAGTGTTGTTATATAAAATGATCACACCACTGTCTGAAGGGTTCAAATATGTTTGGCTTGTAATTGCCACCAAAAAAAGACTACCCTGACAATAATCTTTCTCTCTTTAGTTTATGATTTATTTTTTATTGAGTTGTCTATGAATAAACGCAGATAGTAGACGAATGTGTGTGTAATTTCTTGATTTCTAAACCATCTGCTCATATGACACCCTTGGACTGCTAACATGCATTCTGCCTTTAGATTACATTTTCTACCATCTGCTTGAGCTCTGTGTTTAAAAACTTTATTGGACTTCTTTTATCAGATCACTAATTGGACAATCAGTGCCTTGGATTAAATGAACTGTCTGAATTTTTAGAAACTCTGCACATAAACACACACAACCCTCATCCCTGTTATGCTTGCATTTAGAGGATAGTTTATTGCAGAATCATTAATAAAGTTAATTTGTTTAGGAGGAAGTGATTACATGTAAAGCAAATAAACAAGTTTCAGGAGAAAAATCATTATGGTATAAGCAGGTAATTATATATCATGCAAATATAAAGTACACCAACACCAAAGCAACACCAAAACATGTGCACTCTAACATCTGCATGTTTGCCATATGTAAAACTTGGTCTCATTCCTTTTCAGACTGAAGAGAGGCCATTGCGGAAAGCTGGAATCCCTCAAGTTATTCTGTCAAGAGTAGTAAAAAGAACAAAGGAAAAAAGAATAGCACATAAAATACCTTTCCCATTGTATGCATGGTACATGAGGTGTAAAAAGGTGTAAAAACAATTTGATATATATATATATATATATATATATATATATATATATATATATATATATATATATATATATATATATATATATATATATAAAGTTATTCTGTCATTAGGGAAAAAAAGGGAAGAAAAAATACATGTATTACTGTTGCAGCACATAAAATACCATTCATAGTGTATGTACTATACTTGAATTGTGAAGTAATACAGAATACAGATTTAAAAAATGATTTAATAAAAGATTCTAAATATTTTTATTTACATGATATGAGACTGCAGTATTTCATATGTTGAATTATCATTTTGGTTAAAAAAAATTAAAGTTCCTATTTCCCTTAAGTCACTTTTTTATCTAATTATCTTATTGTATTTCTTTATCTAATTTTACCTATCTAATTACTTTGGCCTTTGTTAATTTTTTGACTTATATAAAGTGTTATAATATACAGTATGTGCAGCTCAACATTAGCTGAGTCTCATTCATTATACATTGTGTGTATATATATATATATATATATATATATATATATATATATATATATATATATATATATATATATGAATGAGAGAAAGAGGGAGAGAGAGAAACTCACAGTTAGACACAGAAGTACGCAATTTTCGTGTACTTATAGGTGCCATAGCAGGGGTCAGAGAAGAAATGATTGTTAGCAGGCACCTGACAGGAGCACCTTCCATTACATCTGCAAAATAATGTTTTTCATTTGAATTGTCTCCATAGATATCAGTAATGCATGCTAATTTTAAGTGTCATTTGTGATATTGATAAAAATCACACTTCAGGTCATATTCTGTTACCTCGCTCTAACTTTAGCTGTTGCATGAGGTGAGGAGCAACGTGTGTTGCAGATAGATCTGTGGGGTTGTCCTGCGGCACACGTTCGCGAATCAATTCGGCCATAGAAAGCACTGATGATCTTTATACGGCGAGCACCTAAAATGTGAAGAATTTAGCACAAGGGGAAAATGATCAGTCATTAAAAAAAAAAAAAAAAAAAACTGTGGAAAAAAGACCAAAATTGTGGTGAAAGAATTCTAGATCTGTTTGGTATAACACTCATCATTACTCAGCTTTTCTGGATCATGCATTTATACTAGATGCTAATGGGATGCTGTCTTAAAAGCTATGTCCTATAATAAGAGGTGTATAATGTCATATTTATTATGTATTATCCTATACAATATTATACAGTAGGTAGATAATAAGACTGAACAAATAACTTACCACAATTCAGCACAGCAGTACCATGTTCACAGGTAACAATTATTGCTGCAGGAAACAGATTAAAAAAATTAATGCAATGAATCACTTCCTTTTTTGGTTTAGACAGATATTTTTATATGGACTACATGAAGCAAGGTTTAGAAATACTGCAAACATCATTTTCAAATAATTTCCTTAACATGGTTTAAATCCAAATGTAGAGAGAGAAAGAATGAAAATATTTAGTATTGTTGTTGGAGAAGGTGGGATATTTAAACTTACGACACATGCTGGCATCACCAGAGCAGGGCAAATTCTCTGAAAGAATAGATTATTCAAATACATATTTTGAGCAAGTATACCTGAATGATGTATTTAGACCCATGACAAGCTATTATAATGTTAGTTTATTAATGTTTCAAATGTTGGTGTTTGACTGCATTCAGAATTTACCTCCAGACACATGCAGGTCAGGAGCTACAATAAGTACTGTAAAGAAGAACACTATAACTTACTACCAAAAGAGCATAAATTCTGTTCATTGTTTACTCTTTCCTCTGTTAAGATGTAAGACATATGATGTAGCTTAACACACCCAAGGATTTCATATGGAAAAGCATGGAAGAAACTTACAGGTGAGCAGTGTGAGCGTCAGGAACATCATGATGCTAGATGCGTCAACGTTGAAGTTGAAACTTCAAGTGCTGCACCATGGGAACAGATGGATTTATACAATTCATACATATAGTGAATGCAGTAAAAGTTAAACATTTTAGTAAAAGTCTTTACAACATACTGGTAAGTCAGTGCAATTCCTTTAGTCACCTACGTTAAACATGAATATGTTGCTAACACAAAATCTTTTTACGATATCCATTTCAGATTGTTTATTTTGGAATCCCAAGATTTAACAAGTACTTGGAAATATACTTAACAAATGCTGTCATGGCATTCTTGCTAATTATGATGGCTATACTTATTCAAATAAATAAGCTATTCATTTGTATTAAATTCCACACAGGTAGAAGCATACAATTACTTAGATGGATTTAACATGGCATACAGAATAAAATACTTACATATAAACTGTCAACACTGGTAGAATGAGTTTCCTCTGCTGGTGTTAAGACTGCACTAACACAGGCTGGTGGGTACATATACTTCACCTCAACTTCACCTCCAATTCACCCTGATTGCACATGTATTAGTTATTACACAGAATTACACCCACAAGATTCTTAGTTTATTCCTCATTCTGTATTCTTACACTATTCTGGCTATTGCACATATAACTAGTTATTACAGAAATTCCTAATTGTATCACATAGTTATTGCACATATAGTGGTTACTGGACATATTGCTCAGTTGTGTCACATAGTTAGTGCACATATACTGATAAGAGCAATGTACTGGTAGAAAGATTACTAAATGGAGGAAAATTCCATTCTACACCTGCTGAAACAAATACCCCAACACAAAAATTAGTATCATCATTGATGACCTTGGATGTGCTGTATATAGATCTCCTCACAGTCATGTGTTTAATGTAATGTTTAATTGCATGGCAGCACACAACGCTCTATCCAGCTGTGGGTTCTTTGAGAACTCTTTCAGTTGATGGAGCAAAAATAAATGATGCCGTGATGATACTCAGTATAACAGCACTCTTGAATAATTTTATGATCTTAAACTTTATCTGTCACCATCATCCTTTCCTTTGCTGCTGCAGCTATAGGCTATAATGTAGTTTTTTTTTATTTTTGGAAAACTATTTGGAACCAATTCTAGTAAATACAAGCATGTGACAAAATAAGTACACCCCATGGAAATGTTTTTTTTTTTTTTTTTTTTTTTTTTACAAGCAAACATTTGTTTTATAATTTATATTTTGTTGTTATTTTCACAACTTCAAAGAACAAAAAACAGATTAGTCACACAGAAAAAGTAAGTACACCTCTACATTTATCACACCTTAAATTCCATAAAATTAGAATCAGGTGTTCAAGAGTGGGTGCCAGTGATTAGGGAGTACAGGTGGAACCTGTACCTGGTATATCTAGTGTCTGGTGTTCCCTTTGCTACTGAGGTGTGTAGTGTCATCATGCCAAGATCTAAAGACTTCTGATAAGGCCTTCAGAAAAAAGAAGGAGAAAGAGATTGCACAAATTTGACCTGAACGGGAGGGGGCTTTCTGTGTGCACACACTTGTAACGCAAGCACAGAAAGCCCCCTCATCGTGTGAGTACTGAATTGAGTTCTCTTTAGTGGCTTATTACACTTGGGCGGTCAAATAATTGCACATCATGTCAAAGTGTAGGTCTTGCTGAGTATTCATGCAAACACTGAGAGCCAGAACGAGCGGTGCACTCAAAGAACCCAAAGCATGACAGTGCGCATGAACTGCCTGAAGCACGACAGAACATGCTTCCGGGTTGAAACATGTTTATTTTGGTTTCTGTCCTGTCTGCGCCCCTGGAATGTAATTGGTTGTTTCCTAATGTGTCTGTTGTTTCACAATGTGTTCTGTTATGCCCTTTGATTAGTTTGTATATTTAGACCCCCATGTGTCTTTATTGTGTGCGAAGTATTGCGTTTCTATGTTTTGCCGCCAGAGCCATACAAAGTCTTTCTTTGTCCTCGTGTCTCCATTTTTATGATCCTGTCCATAGTTTCTCGTTTTTTAACTTTGCCTTAACTCGTTTGTGTTATTCGTAGATCACCTGACCCCCACCTGCTTTTGGGCACGTTATTGCCATACGATTTGGATTCGTCTGCCTGTCTCTTTAATAAAAGCTTTTAACATGGCAATCTCATCTCCATAGCTCCAGCCAGAGACCAACGAGAGAATCTGCCCTGCCGAGCTCTGGAAGAAGCCCATTACTAGGATAATGCCTTCCTCAGGACTACGAGTTCAGTGTGGACATTTTGCCCAGAGGGCTAGGACCGCCGGGGAGAGTGTTTTTGAGGCGCTTCAGGAGAAGCGCCCTTGGGGTGGGGGAGATCTGTAAGAGATTTCCCATCGCACTGAGAGCCAGAACGAGCGGTGCACTCAAAGAACCAAAAGCACAACAGCGTGCATGAATTGCCTGAAGCGCGACAGCACATGCTTCCAGGTTGTTAGACTTTGTTTACCATGACACATGCTTTTATTTGTTTTGGTTTTCTGTCCTTTCTCTGCCCCTGTAATGAAATTGGTTGTTTCCTAATGTATCTCAGCTGTTCTGTGGTATGCCCTTTGATTAGTTTGTATATTTAAACCCCCATGATTGTTCATGTATCACTGCACTGCATTCAGCAATACAGCATCAGCATTGACCACACTGCCAAAAGCAACAGTCTTAACTCTGGGATAAAAAAAGGGTGGCCTTGGCCAACATCCTTAAGGATTCTACAGCACCAAAGTGTTGTTTTAGGTTTGTGATCAAGTTGTTTGAGATCAATTTCTGTTGATGTCAGTTTATCTGTCTTTTCATTGATTTTTATGAAATAGCATTCTGACAATAAGTATGATGTTTTGACCAATTTCTCTGCAAAGAGTTCAACTGTGGCATGATTGAAAGCTGAAGGGGCTTGAAGACACTGTGATATGGCTTCAAACTGTCCACTGTTCAAGGCTGTTATGTCGGTGTTCAAAGATAAAGCAGCACCAACTGCTTCATGTTCTTCATATACTCTCTGAAGCAGGAAAAATGTGCTGTTCCACCTTATTTCCACCTCTTGAATCAGCGTCTTTTTTGGCCTGCCCATCTGCTGCTGGATTGTGGAAAGTTTCTCAGTGGCATTGGTGCTGGATCTAAAGAAGGTAACTACTTTTCCGCAATAGTCTTCAATGACACTGAGATCTGCTGTCTGAGAGAGGGCTTTTTTCACCACTAGATTTAAGCTGTGAGCAAAGCATTAAATGAGTCTAATCTGAAGGTTTGCACACATTCATTCATGTTTGACCCTTATTTGTCTTATTACCCATGGCTCCAGCAAAACAGTCTTTGCTTCTTTAATGTGCTCAGCTGTGTGGGTTTCAGGGAACTTCAAAACTAGCACCAGCACAACAGTAGACAATTTGGGTTCATTGACAATTGGCTATGCATCCATGTCCACATGTCAGATTCAGTGTTGGTGCTTCTCAGCTCCTCCTCCACCTTCTCTTTTGTCACTTTATACCTTGCAGCAACCATGTCCTTCAGTTTATGCCTTGTAGGAAGCACATATGCTGGCTCAAGCTTCTTTACAAAAGCCCTCATCCTCCATCACATATGCTGGCTCAAACTTCTTTACAAAAGCCCTCATCCGCCATCACTGAAAATGGCTATGAATCCTTGATTATCATGTCCACTAAAGCGTCATCAATGTCTTTTTGCCTTGCCGAAAATAAAATAACTGACCTCTTAAACTGTATACTGTGGTTAAAATTGCCCCCCTCCCTGCCTCACCTCCACCAGATGAGCTACTTGCAGGTGTTTGGAGCGTAAGTGTCACAACATTGAGGTGTTATATCAAGTGTTGATCACAAACTATACACCTCACAATATTGTTTTCCATGTTCTCAAACAATCGACCTTGGTCTTTTTATTCCACTCATTTTACAATATATTTCAAATACCAAATTATCCTCTTTTTCTGCCAATTCAATAACCCACAACATCTGGCCTTGGCTTGTTTTGTTTTAGAGTAAAATCTGGCGCGATTTCACATGAGGTGATTAGACTAGGCATCCTGAAGTAAGCACTGATCATGGATCAATACAAACACAATTGATTCATTTAAGTTTTATTAACATGCATAATAAATCTGACGCGAAATCAATTAAAACTATAGTACAGACAGGTTTATTGGTTCATTTTGACATCTACATCCCCTAGAGGTAGCGATTGGGAAATTGAGTCTAGTGAAGCACTGAGGCTTTCCCCTGACTGTTCGGGAAAAAGATTCAAAGCTTCGAGAGTGTCGAATACAGCGCCATCTGGTGGTTATTTAAAAACAAATCAGCCAAAAGCCTGTGGACGAATCTCCGTCGAATGAAGCAGCCACCACACACACACACACACACACACACACACACACACACAAAGTGCTGGTGAAATTATTCAGGTTTTAAATGAATTCTCGTACACAAACGGCAAAAATTGCCCAAATGTTCGCCAAAAAATGAGGAAGGCTACTCTCTTAATTTTATCTGTTAAACGAGTGACTTTAAATTAAACTGCAAAATTGCACACATTTAGCAACTTAAAAGAATTATGCAGTCCTCTCCCTCAGTTTTATTGGCTGAATATACAAAATATATTTTTTACAATAAGCCGTTATTTTATAGATGAAATTAATAAATTTTTGAATGAAATTTACCTGGCTCATCATTCATTTTTTACAGTGTGTGTCCTGAACTGAGTCGACTGAGAGGTATATGTGTGTGTGTGTGTGTGTGTGTGCGTGTGTGTGTGTGCGTGTGTGTGGGTGCGCGCGCGCGCATCTTGGGCCATCAAAATCTCATCACTAAAATAAGATCATTAGTCTACAACCAGGCCCAAAGGCATTCACCCTATGAAGTGTTGTTATATAAAATGATCACACCACTGTCTGAAGGGTTAAAATATGTTTGGCTTGTAATTGCCACCAAAAAAGACTACCCTGACAATAATCTTTCTCTCTTTAGTTTATGATTTATTTTTTTATTGAGTTGTCTATGAATAAATGTAGATAGTAGACTAATGTGTGTGTAATTTGTTGATTTCTAAACCATCTGCTCATATGACAACCTTGGACTGCTAACATGCATTCTGCCTTTAGATTACCTTTTGCTACATTGAGCACTATGTTTGAAATCTTTATTGGACTTCTTTATCAGATCACTAATTGGACAATCACTGCCTTGGATTAAATGAACTGTCTGAATTTTTAGAAACTCTGCACATAAACACACACAACCCTCATCCCTGTTATGCTTGCATTTAGAGGATAGTTTATTGCAGAATCATTAATAAAGTTAATTTGTTTAGGAGGAAGTGATTACATGTAAAGCAAATAAACAAGTTTCAGGAGAAAAATCATTATGGTATAAGCAGGTAATTATATATCATGCAAATATAAAGTACACCAACACCAAAGCAACACCAAAACATGTGCACTCTAACATCTGCATGTTTGCCATATGTAAAACTTGGTCTCATTCCTTTTCAGACTGAAGAGAGGCCATTGCGGAAAGCTGGAATCCCTCAAGTTATTCTGTCAAGAGTAGTAAAAAGAACAAAGGAAAAAAGAATAGCACATAAAATACCTTTCCCATTGTATGCATGGTACATGAGGTGTAAAAAGGTGTAAAAACAATTTTATATATATATATATATATATATATATATATATATATATATATATATATATATATATATATATATATATATATATACATAAAGTTATTCTGTCATTAGGAAAAAAAGGGAAGAAAAAATAGATGTATTACTGTTGCAGCATATAAAATACCATTCATAGTGTATGTACTATACTTGAATTGTGAAGTAATACAGAATACAGATTTAAAAAATGATTTAATAAAAGATTCTAAATATTTTTATTTACATGATATGAGACTGCAGTATTTCATATGTTGAATTATCATTTTGGTTAAAAAAAATTAAAGTTCCTATTTCCCTTAAGTCACTTTTTTATCTAATTATCTTATCGTATTTCTTTATCTAATTTTACCTATCTAATTACTTTGGCCTTTGTTAATTTTTTGACTTATATAAAGTGTTATAATATACAGTATGTGCAGCTCAACATTAGCTAAGTCTCATTCATTATACATTGTATATATATATATATATATATATATATATATATATATATATATATATATATATATATATATATATATATATATATATATATATGTATGAATGAGAGAAAGAGGGAGAGAGAGAAACTCACAGTTAGACACAGAAGTACGCAATTTTCGTGTACTTATAGGTGCCATAGCAGGGGTCAGAGAAGAAATGATTGTTAGCAGGCACCTGACAGTAGCACCTTCCATTACATCTGCAAAATAATGTTTTTCATTTGAATTGTCTCCATAGATATCAGTAATGCATGCTAATTTTAATTGTCATTTGTGATATTGATAAAAATCACACTTCAGGTCATATTCTGTTACCTCGCTCTAACTTTAGCTGTTGCATGAGGTGAGGAGCAACGTGTGTTGCAGATAGATCTGTGGGGTTGTCCTGCGGCACACGTTCGCGAATCAATTCGGCCATAGAAAGCACTGATGATCTTTATACGGCGAGCACCTAAAATGTGAAGAATTTAGCACAAGGGAAAAATGATCAGTCATTAAAAAAAAAAAAAAAAAAACTGTGGAAAAAAGACCAAAATTGTGGTGAAAGAATTCTAGATCTGTTTGGTATAACACTCATCATTACTCAGCTTTTCTGGATCATGCATTTATACTAGATGCTAATGGGATGCTGTCTTAAAAGCTATGTCCTATAATAAGAGGTGTATAATGTCATATTTATTATGTACTATCCTATACAATATTATACAGTAGGTAGATAATAAGACTGAACAAATAACTTACCACAATTCAGCACAGCAGTACCATGTTCACAGGTAACAATTATTGCTGCAGGAAACAGATTAAAAACATTAATGCAATGAATCACTTCCTTTTTTGGTTTAGACAGATATTTTTATATGGACTACATGAAGCAAGGTTTAGAAATACTGCAAACATCATTTTCAAATAATTTCCTTAACATGGTTTAAATCCAAATGTAGAGAGAGAAAGAATGAAAATATTTAGTATTGTTGTTGGAGAAGGTGGGATATTTAAACTTACGACACATGCTGGCATCACCAGAGCAGGGCAAATTCTCTGAAAGAATAGATTATTCAAATACATATTTTGAGCAAGTATACCTGAATGATGTATTTAGACCCATGACAAGCTATTATAATGTTAGTTTATTAATGTTTCAAATGTTGGTGTTTGACTGAATTCAGAATTTACCTCCAGACACATGCAGGTCAGGAGCTACAATAAGTACTGTAAAGAAGAACACTATAACTTACTACCAAAAGAGCATAAATTCTGTTCATTGTTTACTCTTTCCTCTATTAAGATGTAAGACATATGATGTAGCTTAACACACCCAAGGATTTCATATGGAAAAGCATGGAAGAAACTTACAGGTGAGCAGTGTGAGCGTCAGGAACATCATGATGCTAGATGCGTCAACGTTGAAGTTGAAACTTCAAGTGCTGCACCATGGGAACAGATGGATTTATACAATTCATACATATAGTGAATGCAGTAAAAGTTAAACATTTTAGTAAAAGTCTTTACAACATACTGGTAAGTCAGTGCAACAAATATTCCTTTACCTATTAGTCACCTACGTTAAACATGAATATGTTGCTAACACAAAATCTTTTTACGATAACCATTTCAGATTGTTTATTTTGGAATCCCAAGATTTAACAAGTACTTGGAAATATACTTAACAAATGCTGTCATGGCATTCTTGCTAATTATGATGGCTATACTTATTCAAATAAATAAGCTATTCATTTGTATTAAATTCCACACAGGTAGAAGCATACAATTACTTAGATGGATTTAACATGGCATACAGAATAAAATACTTACATATAAACTGTCAACACTGGTAGAATGAGTTTCCTCTGCTGGTGTTAAGACTGCACTAACACAGGCTGGTGGGTACATATACTTCACCTCAACTTCACCTCCAATTCACCCTGATTGCACATGTATTAGTTATTACACAGAATTACACCCACAAAATTCTTAGTTTATTCCTCATTCTGTATTCTTACACTATTCTGGCTATTGCACATATAATTAGTTATTACAGAAATTCCTAATTGTATCACATAGTTATTACACATAATGGTTACTGTACATATTGCTCAGTTGTGTCACATAGTTAGTGCACATATACTGATAAGAGCAATGTACTGGTAGAAAGATTACTAAATGGAGGAAAATTCCATTCTACACCTGCTGAAACAAATACCCCAACACAAAAATTAGTATCATCATTGATAACCTTGGATGTGCTGTATATAGATCTCCTCACAGTCATGTGTTTAATGTAATGTTTAATTGCATGGCAGCACACAACGCTCTATCCAGCTGTGGGTTCTTTGAGAACTCTTTTAGTTGATGGAGAAAAATAAATGATGCCGTGATGATACTCAGTATAACAGCACTCTTGAATAATTTTATGATCTTAAACTTTATCTGTCACCATCATCCTTTCCTTTGCTGCTGCAGCTATAGGCTATAATGTAGATTTTTTTTTTTTTTTTTGGAAAATTATTTGGAACCAATTCTAGTAAATACAAGCATGTGAAAAAATAAGTACACCCCATGGAAATTGTTTTTGTTGTTTTTTTACAAGCAAACATTTGATCCTCATTGAAACAGTGCCTATTAATAAAGTTGATACACACATCAAATGACACATAAAATTTATATTTTGTTGTTATTTTTACAACTTCAATGAACAAAAAACAGATTAGTCACATAGAAAAAGTAAGTACACCTCTACATTTATCACACCTTAAATTCCATAAAATTAGAATCAGGTGTTCAAGATTGGGTGCCAGTGATTAGGGAGTGCAGGTGGAACCTGTCTTTAGCCTTTGCTACTGAGGTGTGTAGTGTCATCATGCCAAGATCTAAAGACTTCTGATAAGGCCTTCAGAAAAAAGAAAGAGAAAGAGATTGCACAAATTTGACCTGAATGGGAGGGGGCTTTCTGTGTGCACACACTTGTAACGCAAGCACAGAAAGCCCCCTCATCGTGTGAATACTGAATTGAGTTCTCTTTAGTGGCTTATTACACTTGGGCGGTCAAATAATTGCACATCATGTCAAAGTGTAGGTCTTGCTGAGTATTCATGCAAACACAGTCGGTTATGTCTTAAGTGTATGTAAACAGTTGGGGGGGAAATCGAAGGTGTGTCAATACAGTATATTGGATCTGTGCATTAGGTCTAAAAGTGACAGCAGACTAATAAACCTGCTGCTGTCTCTGTCATTAATGTTCATCAAACAACAAAACACAAAGAGAAAATCACTCACTCACTTGACTGAATAACTTCAGTAAATTTAATAAGAATCACTGAATATGTCATATAGTAAAGTCTATTTACATTTAATTGCTTTATTCAATGTCTGTAGTATTTCTTACTCGTACACTACTGATAGACTTATACCTGAGAAAACGTATCGTTATCGTGAAATAAGATCGTAGTCATATCACCCAGCCCTAAAAATAAGCATTTGGTGATTCCAGTCTTGAATCTCATGTAAAAATGTACTTCTTAATCTAGTAAATATCATAAAACCTGCTGATAGGGATTTTTTTTATTTTTTTTATTTTAGGAATTAAAATGAAAAAAGTTACAAGAACAGAGCTGTGCTTAGAAATGAGTTTGTTGTCATTCATAGACAGATTAAAAGCAGTAATAAAGCATGAAGCTTGTTGTTATGACCTGCTGCTAAATGTAACTGTACTCTGTACTCTCTCTCTCTCTCTCTCTCTCTCTCTCTCTCTCTCTCTCTCTCTCTCTCTCTCTCTCTCTCTCTCTCTCTCTCAGTCTGTATAACTGTGGGGGAGAGGCATCAAATCATTGAAATGTCAACTCGAACAGGAGGACACAATATAGTTTGATACAATAACAAAACAGGTTAATTTGTATTTTCATACACTTCCAATATAATAAAAGTTCTACATATACCTCTATATTCCATTTTTACTTTGAAACCTTTTTTTTTGATAGGAAACTAGTTGAGGTGCTGATAACATGAAATAAAAATATTAAATGGCAATGGCAAGATGTAAAAGTGGGATTATTTGTTAAGTTTATGTTGCCATTGGTTTTTGAAGGTTAAAATATTAATTTAACAGCTCAGTGTGAGTTTACAATTGCAATTTCAAATCTTTTTTCAATTTAATTACTTTCTGGACTCGACTCGGATTCGACCATTAATGACTCGGACTTGAGTCAAACTCTGCACCTTTTGGACTCGGAGTCGATTGGTTAAGGACTTGGTCTCGACTCGAACTCGACAAAGGTGGACTCAGACCCAACACTATAATGTGAGGCAATCTGTCTGAAAGTTGAAGTTGAACTGAAAGTGGACCTGTCTGAATTTGAATAAACTCTGCACATAAACACGCACAACTCTCATCCCTGGTATACTTGCATTTAGACTATACTTTACTGCACAGTATTTTAACAGAAAGTAAGTACATTTAAGAAATAAAATCATTACAGCAGTTGATATAATATGCAAATGTTAAGTGCACCAACAGCAAAACTGCGGTCTAATTCCTTTTCAGGCTGAAGAGACTGGGGAGAAAGCTGGAATCCCTCAAGTTATTCTGTCAACAGCAGTCAAAAGAACAAGGGGAAGAAAGAAAGCTGTAGCACTGCACATAAAACAGTAAATCAAATTAAAGTTGAACACATTTCTTTAATTGCAAAGTTCAGAATCTTTTTATATAAAGTATATTTTGGGATTGCAATATATTTTCTACTGAATCATCTTTCTACATTTAGTAGAAA
Organism: Ictalurus punctatus; assembly: GCF_001660625.3. Classification (NCBI taxonomy): domain Eukaryota; kingdom Metazoa; phylum Chordata; class Actinopteri; order Siluriformes; family Ictaluridae; genus Ictalurus; species Ictalurus punctatus. The sequence continues at coordinate 7,122,145 of NC_030420.2, read as the reverse complement.
AAAAACTATTTAAGGATGTTTGTATTTTCCAATTTTTAATGATGTATCTGTCTCTCTTTATTTTTATTTATCTAGTAACCTTGCCCTTTAAATTCTTCATAGTTTTCGGTGTCAGAGATTTTCCCTTGCACTGAGAGCCAGAGGCGCCTGAAGCGCGACAGCACGTGCTTCTGGGTTGTCGGACTGTTTACCGTGCCACGTGTTTATTTTGGTTTCTGTCCTATCTGCGCCCCTGGAATGTAATTGGTTGTTTCCTAATGTGTCTGTTGTTTCGTAATGTGTTCTGTTATGCCCTTTGATTAGTTTGTATATTTAAACCCCCATGTGTCTTTATTCTGTGCGAAGTATTGCGTTTCTATGTTTTGCCGCCAGAGACAGACAAAGTCTTTCTTTGTCCTCGTGTCTCCATTTTTATGATCCTGTCCATAGTTTCTCATTTTTGAACTTTGCCTTACCTAGTTTGTGTTATTTGTAGAGCGCCTGACCCCCACCTGTTTTTGGCCACGTTATTGCCATACGATTTGGATTCGTCTGCCTGTCTCTTTAATAAAAGCTTTTAACATGGCAATCTCATCTCCATAGCTCCAGCCAGAGACCAACGAGGTGGTCTGCCCTGCCGAGCTCCAGCCGGAGGTCTACGTGGCGACCTCATCTCCAGAGCTGCAGCCTGAGACCAACATGGTCTCTGCAGCCATGCTCCTGACGAGACTGCCCACCAAGTCCTGTTCACCCCTGAGGCAAACGAGGCAACCTACCAAGCGTTGCTCTTGCCAGAGGCTGGCGATGTAGCCTCCCACGACTGGTTTCCACCCAAGAACCCCTGCGATCCTGTCAGTATGCCCACATCTGCTCCCCAGCTCTGGAAGAAGCCCATTACTAGGATAATGCCTGCCTCAGGACTATGAGTTCAGTGTGGACATTTTGCCCAGAGGGCTAGGACCGCCGGGGAGAGTGTTTTTGAGGCGCTTCAGGAGAAGCGCCCTTGGGGTGGGGGGAGATCTGTCAGAGATTTCCCATTGCACTGAGAGCCAGAACGAGCGGTGCACTCAAAGAACCAAAAGCACAACAGCGTGCATGAATTGCCTGAAGCGCGACAGCACACGCTTCCAGGTTGTCAGACTTTGTTTACCATGACACGTGCTTTTATTTGTTTTGGTTTTCTGTCCTGTCTCCGCCCCTGTACTGTAATTATTTGTTTCCTAATTTATCTCAGCTGTTCTGTGGTATGCCCTTTGATTAGTTTGTATATTTAAACCCCCGTGTGTCTTTGTTCCATGCGAAGTATTGCATTTCTGATTTGAATCAGACAACAGAACTGAACTGCTGTCATAGAAAATAAGACTTTCTGACCAATCAGAATCGAAAATTCATCAGCACTACAAATAGAAATACAGTGGGCTGTATATCACTGTATAAATGATATATGTGGGGCTCAGTATTAGCTGATTCTTGGGCATTAGATAGATGAGAGAGAGAAACTTACAGTTAGACACAGATGTACACAACTGTCAGGTACTTATAGGTGCCAACACAGGGGTCAGAAAAAACATCATTTGTTGCTGGCACCACACAGCTGCTCTTTCCTTCACATCTGCAAAAAATGGGTTTTCATTTGAATTGTCTCCATATATACCAATAATGTATGTTAATGCTAACAGTCATGTATAATAATGATAAAGATCATACTTCAGTTAGTACTTCCATTACCTAGCTGCCACTACATTTAGTGCATTAGGTGTGTAGCAATTTGTAATGGAGATTTGACTCAGGGGGCGTCCTGAAGCACATGTGGTTGAATCGGTTCGGCCGTAGTTAGCACTGACGATCTTTAAATGGTCAGCACCTAAAATTTGAATTTAGCATAAGGGGAAAATAAACTATTAAAGTCTATTTAAAGAAAAGCAGTGGGGATAAGATCCACTTGGTGCTAATGGGATATTGTCTTAAAATCTTTGTTTTATAATAGGTAGTATGCATGCTGTTTAGTGTAGTCTTTATTATGTAACATGCTATATAATAGGTAGGTGAGAAATTCAAAGGGGGAAAAAGAGCACAAACCACATGTCAGCACAGCAGTATTTCCTTCACAGGTCACAGTTTCTCCTGTAGGAAATATTTTGGTTTGTATATATTAAAAATTATTTTCTCATAATAATTTCTGTAACACTTTAATCCAAATAAAATAATATTACTAGGAAAACCACACAAACTATAGATTTGCATATTAAAAATCTTCATTTAAATTCATTTGTAACATTTATACTATGAATGGTTAAAAAAAAAAAAACTTAGCTCATTCTTGTTTACCCAAGATTATTTAAAAAAAAAACAATAACAACAAAAAAAAAACAAAAACAAAGGTTAAATGAAAGGATTGCCAGAGAAAGCAGCTTACTCACTAGTGCAGATGTAAGACACAGTGAGATATTTAACAGTCTCACTGCAAGGATCGGTAAAGATCTTTTGTGAAGCTTCTACAGTGCATCTCCTCTGTCCATTGCACCTTTTAATGAAAATAAGTTAATCTTTGATCTTTTATCAGTGAATGCCAAGTGCATCTACTAAATAAAAATGAATCTAATAGGTAAAACATTTATTAGAATAAACAAGCAAACAAAAAACTGTTACAGTGCGGCCACAGTTGAGAGTGTGTTTGGAGCATAACAGTTGGTGTTCTTGATCAAACTGTTAGAGAGTCCATTGGAGCAGGTTACCGAATCAGCACGTCCATAGTTTGCATTTATGATTTGAATAGAACCATCTTCTGCACAGAGACACAGGTTAAACTGCTGTACATCAATGCAAATTATGGAAGTAGTTTGCAGACAATTTTCAAAAGCAATTGCAAACTATATTTGCAATTGCGTTTCCTAATCGTGGACGCATAAATTGTGACATAACGCAAACGATAATCGTGCATTACCATTTGCATTTTCGTTTGCACGAACGTACAGTGTCTGGCAAATTTCACATGGAAACACAAAATCCATTTGCAAATGCATTTCCCATGTCTTACGAGTTATGACCCTTTCATATCAAAATAGCAATAGTAATTACCCCGTTTGCTATTTCATGTCCTCGTTCACGTAAGGTGCCTGCCAAAATTCAAACGGAATATCAAATCCCTTTGTATTTGCATGTCCAATGCCTTGCACAGAAACATGTCAATCAGTGTTGGGTGGGAGTATAGTATGGGGCATGTTTGTATTTGGAAGTGACGTCAGTCACAGTCAACCACATTTTAGAGCACCTTGGGGTCGAACACGGGCATAATAAAGCATCAGCGGTTTAAAGTTTTTGTTGGGATGTAATTTTCATTGTAACAAATTGCCCATAAAACTAGCCAGGTTCCACACCAAGCATTACAGTAACAATAGACTCGGCGCAGAAATGATCGCAACATTGCTGCTTCTGCTGCGCTGCTGCTGCTACGCACCGCTTCAGCATGCAGTGTGAATGCTCTAACCCATTGGTCGGGAACCTTTTTTCACCAAAGAGCCTTTTTCTTCATTTTTGGTTAATGCGGTTTTTTTTTTTTTTTTCGAAAGAGCCATTGAAAAAATATATATTTTGCTATTATTAAAATAAAAAACACGGTTTTATAATAACATTTCAATAACAATAATTTTATGTAGGTCCATAGACAGTGCGGGTAGTTGCGAAGGGCCCCAAACCACCAGGGGGCCCCCTTGATCTCGTATATTGTTTACTGTCGAATGACTCCTGACAATGCTTCAAAAACAATGCCCATTATTCTAAAGTTTTCATATTTAGAGAATTATTGATGTATTTTTGTATGTTTACTTAAGCTTTCTTGAGTAAACTATATTTATCACGCTTTTGTTTTGTTAGTGAATTACGCATTGGTAAAAAATTATAGCTGTTATAGTTTTCCTAACTGCTAGATGGGGCCAGATGGTGCCATCCAAAATTGTTTTTACTGCCAGTTTAGTGCTTTGTCTTTCAGTCTTCATTCATTTAGACTTGTTAATTAAATAAATGTATTTTATTTGTTACAGTTTATAGGTATGTTTATATTGTGTAAATTTTACTTTTATGTTTTGCTGACAGGAACCCCCTGACAAAGTTTTGCTTAGGGCTCCCAGAAATCTAGGACCGGCACTGCCTCCTTTAGTAAAAGGTTTTCCTTACAATCTCCAGTGAGCCAGAAAAGCCAGAAAGACAAATTTATCCTTCATTATCTTTAAATAAACCATTTACTTTATTATCAATTATCTGTACAGAACATTTTCCTTCTTGGCCAATGACTGTGACTGGCATCACTTCCAAATACAAACATGCCCCATAGTATACTCCCACCCCCGACACTGATTGACAGGTTTCTTTGCAAGGCATCGGAAATGCAAATGCAAAGGGGTTTGATATTCCGTTTGAATTTTGTCAGGCTCTGTACGCGACCTCGAGGAACTGAAATAGCAAACAGAGTAATTGCTATTGCTATTTTGATATGACAGGATCATAACTCATAAGACATGGGAAATGCAACTGCAAATGGACTTTGCATTTCCATTTGAAATTTGGTAGACTTTATCACAATTTATGCGTCCACAATTAGGAAACGCAATTGCAAATACAGTTTGGAATTGCTTTTGAAAATTGTCCACAAGATACTTCCATAGCAAACATCAAGATTATTTAAAGAAAAAAAAAGGAAAAAAAAAAGTGAGACCCAGTGAAGTTCTTACCACAGTCCAGTGTGCTGTAGCCACGCTCACAGATCACAGTGACCCCTAGAGGAAGGAGATAAAAACATATGCATGCAGTGTGAGGATAAACTGGTATAGCATAAAACCATGGGAGATTTTTATGAAATGATTATACAGCTATACAAATATTTATTTAAAAACTAAAAATTATAGATGCACTATGATACTAGTTTGCTGTTGTTGTTGTTGTTGTTGTTGTTGTTGTTGTTGTTGTTGTTTTAAACAAAGATACTGATACTGAGTATCTGTACTGCAGCTGAGACTGGATCAGTATTGGATTGGACTCAACATATTTTCTGATCAAATCCAATAATAACCTTAATGTTGTATGTTAACTGAGACAAAACAATCACAGAAAGTAATTTCTTTTAAAGCACATCACCATCACCCCTCTAATGTTTTGCAAATTCCAACACACCCCTATTCTACAGACTACTTACGGCCATTGATGCAGTCGTAAGTGGTGTTGTAGTACTTGTAAGTTCCATAACATGGGTCAGGGGTGTCAAGTAAATCCGTCTTTAACTCACACTCTCTTAGTCCATTGCACCTGTTTGGAGGTGAACAGAGCAAATGCTCTCACCAAGGTTATGGTGTTAGTTCATGTGTAGACTAAATCTGCAATTCAAACTCTTTCATGTAGAAGTTGTTTCATTGCAAATCACACAAATCAGTTTTCTCAAATCAATAAAACTGTGCTCCCATTTTGGTTTGTGTGTCCTCATAGAAACAAGATGCATGTAAGCATGGCGTTAACACACACAACTAGCAAGTCTTTTAGACTGATTAACAGCTTTCTGGTATCTTAGTAACATGACAAGCTACTTTTCTTTCTTATTAACTTCAAGAGAAAGAAAAAAAGAGAGACTATGGAGGGAATGACTGTTTATAGCTGCTGTTAAGTAAGTTAAGTATATTAGCTACCTTGTCCTGCGTACATTCCACAACATTGAATGTAAAAAAGTATCACGTTTATACATTTATATGAATAGAAACTATAAACAGATAAAAACATGATGTGCTGTTCATTACAAAAGTTGACATGGTATAAGCGGAATAATACACTTCAGGATCTGCTGTTATGTGCAGTTACAGTTCCCTGTATTTGTTAATTTTAGGTGTGCAACAGTATTGGCATTCTTTTAGTTAGTACTTTGCGCTACATCCCTTTGCCAAGATAACAGCTCTGAGTCTTCTCCTATAATGCCTGATGAGGTTGGAGAATACATGGCAAGGGATCTGAGACCATTCCTCCATACAGAATCTCTCCAAATACTTTAAATTTTGAGGTCCACTCTGGTGGACTCTCCTCTTCAGTTCATGCCACAGGTTTTCTATGGGTTTCAAGCCAGGGGACTGGGATGGCCATGGCAGGACCTTGATTTTGTGGTCAGTAAACCATTTTAGTGTTGATTTTGATGTATGTTTCGGATCATTGTCCTGCTGGAAGATCCAACCACGGCCCATTTTAAGCTTTCTGGCAGAGGCAGTCACGTTTTCATTTAATATCTGTTGATATTTGATAGAGTCCATGATGCCATGTATCCTAACAAAATGTCCAGTTCCTCATTTTTTTTTTTTTTTAAATATCAATGGGAGTATACTTCAGATATATTTTTCCCATATGAATTCATAGGGGTGCCAATAATTGTTGTACACATAAATTTAACAAAGATTTTTTGTTGTTGTTGATAAACCTGTGTTGTGTTTGCAATTGTTTGCTATCCATGAGAGCAGAGTATTTTTTAATGAATTTATTGAACAAAAGATCAAAAGCTTAAACAATAAAGATAATTATTCATAGCCTTCTTTGCTCATGTTTATCAAGGGTGCCAATATTAGTGTAGGGCATTGTATGTGCTGATAACAGTAACTCTGCTTCACGGCCCGCATCACACCACTACGTAGTTCATTATTTTTGTATCACAGTATGCAATGTTGTGTTTTATTTCTTACATAAATTACTGCATTTAAATTTCTGCCAATTGTGGTGCATATATTGTGTATGTTCCAACCCAAGAAACCCAGTACCTATCAGCAATAGTGGAAATCCTCAAGGAACAGCTGGTATTGACAACCTCAGATGGCGACCAGTTAAAACTACAGGTATCATTGTAAGTACGGCCGTACAGAGAAGATTTCACTTTTATCAGTCCAGTGTCTGAAAACATATTTATAAATTTATCACAGTATTGTTATGTTCTTTCCTATAATAATAATAATAATAATAATAATAATAATAATAATGATGAAATCTTTTATACAGCTATCCTAGACTTATTATATACTGTTGGAGAATTAAGAAAATTTAAGCTTACCACAAGTAAGGCGATGGATATCACCTTCGCAGGTAATCATATTCTCTGAAGAAACAGATTATTTGCACAGATATTTAAACAGGTTAGCCTAAATCACTCCCTCAGGCTCTCCATTATCACATGTTAGGTTATTTAAAATGTTGGTATTTGGATGCATTCAAATATTACCTCCAGAAACAAACAAGCCCTGAGCTGCAATAACTGTGAAGCAAAACACAGGTACCTTATTGTTAAAAGAACATAAATTCTGCTATTTGTTTACTATTTCTACTGTTATGATGCAAGAGGTATAATTTAGCTATTTATATCCAATTTATTAATCCATTAGGTATTAATTAGAATTTGGAAAATCATGGAAGAAACTTACAGGTGAGTAGAGTGAGCTTCAGGAAGAGCATTGTGATTCTGGATGGATCGGCGCTGAAGTTGAAGCTGAAACTTCAAGCACTGAAACACTGCAATTGCTCTCCACTAATATTGGCACCCTTGGTAAATATGAGCAAAGAAGACTGTGAAAAAGTGTCTTTATTGTTTAACCTTTTGATCTTTTGTTTAAAAAATTCACAAAAATACACTGCTCTCATGGATATCAAACAACTGCAAAAAAAACAACAACCCCAAAACAGGTTTATCCAAAAAAAACAAAAACAAACCTTTGTTAAATATAAGTGTGCAACAAATATTTGCAAGAATTCATATGTGAGAAATATATTTGAAGTATATTCCCAGTAATATTTAACTTTTTTTTTCACTACACCTGGGTGACTAGGAACAGGATTGTTTGATGGATATCAAACAACTGCAAACACAACACTGGTTTATCAAAAAAGAAATCTGTTAAATATAGGTGTGCTACAGTTATTGGTACCCCTATGAATTCATATGAGAATATATTCATATGAGAAATATATTTGACATACATTCCCATTGATATTTGACTTTTTTTTTTGGTATACCTGGGTGACTAGGAACAGGAAATTGTTCAACCATGACTTCCTGTTTCACAGGGGTATAAATATGAGGTAACACATAGGCCAAATTCCCTTATTCATTCATAACAATGGGTAAGAACAAGGAATACAGCTGTGATGTGCTGCAAAAGGTTGTTGAGCTTCACAAAATGGGGCGTGGCTATAAGAAAATAGCACAAGCATTGAAAATGCACAATTTCCACCATCAGGGCAATAATTAAGAAGTTCCAGTCAACTGGAAATGTTATGAATCAACCTGGAAGAGGACGTGTGTCTATATTGTCGCAACACACTGTGAAGAGGACGGTTCGAGTGGACAAAAAATCTCCAAGGATCACAGCTGGAGAACTGCAGAAGATACTTGTATCTTAGAGTCAGAAAATTTCCAAAACTACAATCCAAAGTCACCTACATCACCACAAGTTGTTTGGAAGGGTTTCAAAAAAAAAAAGCTTCTAATCTCATTAGGGCTGCAACTAACGATTATTTTTATAATCAATTAGTTGGCCGATTATTTTTATTATTATTATTAATTGAATGGGGGGGGGGGGGGGGCAAATTTCAGTACCATTTTTATTTGTTTATTTAAAATAAAATCCGCAAACTGGGTGTTACAAATATAAACTTCAGATTAAAACTTTACACAACTGTTTGTCCAATTATATAAGATTGAAAAGAACCCAATACACACAGACACACACAAGAATATATATTATTCATTTATTATGTAGTAATATACAGTATTACTACATACTGAAATCTGTTGTGGGTTTTTTTGCTGTTGTGGTGGTCACCTGAGGTTATTTGATTGTTTATAGAAGTTGGTGAGAACACAAAATTGTTATTTAGGCTCTTCTAAATAAAAACCTAGAATGGAAGGATTAATGCAATAAAACGCCATCAGCAAACTGTAGCAAAAACTATTTAATTACCAGTAACAAGCAAACCATTTATATAAAAAGATATGTACAAATGTGCATTCATTCATTTATCCTGGACAGGGCCACAGTGGTCTACAGGGACCCTGTAGCAGTGAGGCAGGCAATGCTACCCACTGCTCCAGCATGCTGCCACATAAAAGTACAATTCTACTTAAATGGTATCATGAATTGTATTATATAATGAATTTGATGATGATAGTTTAGATTATACTCATTTACAATATTTTCCTATCCACTCTTAAACTTGTTTAAAATGGCTTAGGATGATAGATGAAATGATTTAGTACAGAGGTAGATGTAAATATTTTGTTTATACTTCCAGAAGTTCTCAATAATCAGCATCATCTAAGTTGAGACTTACGATAACCAAGGTACTATTAATGTTTGAAATATTCAAGAGCTGTTCTTTGACATGAACATGTCATATATGGACCGCAAATTTATAATCTAGTTCTTCTGCTGTCAAAGAAAGTTTTCAATCGTTTTAACTCACTGACGTTGAGTGGTTCGATTAGATGTATTTTGGATCTCAGGTCTTTGGAACCGCAGCTTCTCCTTGAATCTTCATCAGCTGCAGCTTAAAAATTGAGTTGAGTCCTGTCTTTCACACCTACTTGGTTGGCTCCACAACTGTTACGTTTTGCTATATAAAGCTATTTCTAGATGAGATGTAACACCATGAAGCTCTCAGCACCCCAGACATTGAGCATGTGGTTGCATCATATATTGATTTTCAAATGACCTTGACTTAATCAGAAAATGTACACAGAGTACAGACAGATGGGCACCAGCAGCCCAAACAAACTGCATGGCAAAATGTTGAATGAACTTACTGTAATAGCTATAACTAGATAAATATATAAAAAATGAATCTACAAATATGCCAAATGTGCCAGTGTCAGGAGCAGAGAAGACCAGAAGACACTTGTTTCTAAAGAGATATAGTAAATTTGACAGAAACAATCAAGCCTCTACTGAGGTATTGCCTCACTTACTCTTTTCAGTGGTCCTCCCACTTATTCTTGTTATTTTGTTAAGATTTCAGTTAATTTAATCTCAACTCTAGGAATACATTGTAAATTTTATTGGTTGAAGACATGTATTGGTTGAACTGGGTGGATTTATAAGCAACCCACTAATTGTATAAACTTATTAGAATACTTGAAAAAATAACATAAGTCTATATCCTTATCTATCGATATCTGTCTGCAGTACAGAGTACAGATTACAATTACAACTGTCATTTTTTAAAATTACTATTACTACTACCATGTTTCTTTTAAGTCACATTGCCGAGAAGTTGGTCTTCGGGACAGTGCTGAAGGAAAGGGGATCCCACTATTCACAATTGGAGCTGGACACAGGCATCAGCTCTGTTTTCAATGCTTCGGTGTCGATCATCAAGAGACAGATATTGGAAAAAACATCCATACACAGAATGCGCAGTGCAGATATTGAATCACAGATGATCCAACTAAAATGAATGATGTTAAGCAGAAGAAAGAGCTTGTGGCTGATGGTGGAGTGCTCAGTAAAGCAGCCATTCTTTCACAGATTCCTCATCCATTCATCCTGACAAGCCTTTCTACTAGCACAGCCAGTTTTTCTCTAGTATGACCTGTGCTTGTAGTGGTTAAGCTAGCTCTGGTGATCATAAATGATGTTACAGGATCGTGCTCAGACAGCCTATATGTAGCCTTTCTGGAGCGATGGATACCAGTGAGGTATCAGCAGTCTCTGCACTGACTGTGCCAGATTTAAGATCTTCAGTCCAGGCATTCCCTGAGCTATCCGTGCAGCAAGACCATGTTGAGAAGTTGCTCAAAGGCTTCAACATTATCTGGTAGCAAAACCCCATTTAGCCTGTAGAGGCAACCAGCAGGTCCAAACAGTCTGTGCCTGTGTTGGAACTGGACAGATAAACCTCTGTTGTGCTCCGACACCTGTGCTTGCAGCACATGTTTACAAATGGCTTGACCATTGTCTTGCAGCTCATCACTGGTGGCTGCACGAAGAGCTACATCTGAAGCACCGAGGCCGCTGAAAGGCTCCAAACAGTCTGTGCCTGCACCTGAGCTCACAGCACATGCCTACACATGGCTTGCCCTACACGTTTGACCTAAAAGCAGCCTTGTGAGAAGGAGTCCAAGTGAAAATCAAATGTCAGTGTAACCAAACAGATCGTCTGTGGCTGCTCAACAGGGAGTGCTCATTCTCACACACTGTACCGAGAGGCATGAAACGCCATTCACTTATTTATTTACAGATTTTATATCCTCTCCCAATGGAGCGAGTGCAGTGAGCATATCCAAACACACTTCCAGTCAGTCCGAGGGCAAGTCCGTTCCTCAAGACCCACTGGCATAAGGTTATCCATGTGTAGAAACACTGCCCCTGGCAGTTAGGAGGCGTGGAATAGAAGGTAAGGTTAAAGGTCTAACCCTGTTCTATGAACACTGGATACCTACCAGGGTACCCAATAAGTCTGAACCGAAGCCAAACTCGCCGAGAAGGTTCCAAAGGGAATCTTGGCCATTACTGATCGCTTTTTCTAGTATAGTCATCACATGATTAAGTGTTAAAAGGTCCACGCATGTGTGCACTTGCCCAAAAGAAGGTATCTTGATGTCTGCCCCTGGATGTAATCCGGTGTTCATAAAACAGGGTTATACCCTTAACCTCGCATATAACCATAGTAAGTAGTCAAGCAAGCAAATTATAATACCAAAACTGTACAAGTTATCATTCCTGGTTAATGTGAAGTGGATTTGTACTTCTTTTAATGATTAACAATAACAACAATCACCAATTCCAGGACCATAAACTTAGAAACATAAAATTGTATGTAGCAATCCTAAGCTAGCTTAGCTAAATAGGTTTCAATGTAATTTGGTCATTTTAGTATCTTGCATCCTAAAAATATACACGTATTTATAAAACACAAAGATGAATGGGAAAAAAAATACCTCAATATGTGAAGGGACATGGTCTTTTAATAGCATTTGGAGTGAAAAATTTACAGTGTAGTTATTAAAATCATTTTCCTTTGAACAGTAACACAAGGAAACCAAAGACATGCAATGCCTTTAATGAGAAATTTATAGATCTAGTATCCAATTTATGTATTTTAATTTAATGTCAAAATTAACACCAGGAATCAAAAGTCTAAAAGAAAAAAGGCCATCCAAAATAATCTCAATTCACCCTTTAAAATATACATATATATTTATATAGAAACCCCCATAAAACATTATGCACATTAATAGGAAAAAATGTTTTGATCCTCACCTACAGTGCTGAAGAAAAAAAAAAGGAAAATAAAAAACCCTCTCTCTATATTAGCAGTTAGGATCCAGTATAATGTTAATTAAAAGGGAAAAATGTCAACCCTCTCCATCCATTTCTTACATTTTTAAAGCCCTCAAGACTCTTATGTTTCCTCTGAAAAAGAAGAGAGAGAGAGAAAAAAGTTTTGTTTGGAATGATGTCACTTACAAATGTACAGCTAGTTCTGTTTAGCATTAAAATACAGTTCAACTTCATGATCAGGGGGATTTAACTACTTGAGAATAAATTACAAGCTGCTAGAAATTATGTTACTAGGCATAAAGTATATTTACAAAAAGAAAACTAGAGAATGCACATTCAAGATAAAAGGCAAATCACGTGGTGAATCAGTGTTGGGCACTATTGTCAAAACCTCTTGTTTTGCATCTAAAAACTGAATCTGTTCATTAGTTCAGTGAAGGGTGCTAAGAAAAAGTACTTCAGTGCAAATATGTAAAAATAATCAGGGGTTAGTGAGATTTCTGGGTGCTGATGAAGATCTGGCTCTTATCTGATGACTTTAGTTTTCACCTAATGATTAATGAAATCAATATTAATCAAAATTCCAATATTACTTGAAAGAGGACAGAGAATTATGATGGAAAACGCCCAAGCTCTAGAGCTCAGTTGTGAGCATTAGCATCATCATAGTTTGATAGCGAGAAGGAAAATTGGGCATATTCACACTGTGCTAAGTCAGTGTACACAAGACAAAAGAGGCACCACACTCGTCTGTAAACTTTGCGTGAATCTTGCCAAGTCCACGCTCTTTTCACTTACCAAAGGCAGCAATAATCATTACACAAAGCACCCAACACTGTCATCATGGATCAAAACTCTTTTCCGATAAGCCTACATTTTTTAAAATGTTTTTTGAATCCCAACAAAAAAGTCAAAAAGAAAAAAATCTTACAAAACTTTAACTCCTGTACGCACCATTCTTCATCAATAAGTTTAATTTGAGTAGGGGAAGGGGAGGGATTTTAACTAGCAAAGGTTTTTCCTGTGTCTTCCTTGCCTCTGTATGTCCTCTTCCCATGTGTGAAGGGCAGGTACCTATACCTAATCATATGCTGTGGACAGAAAGAGAAAAAAGAGAACTAGATCAGCAGTCTAAACAAAATAACTTTGGACTACAGTTAATGCAAATCTAGCCTTACTTAAAATAGAGTAAATGTATCCTACTTGACATCGCACATGTTTGAAATGTGACAAACCTTGATCTGACGCTTCATGGTGATACAGAAGAGCATGATGAAGTACATCACAAGGATAGGCCAGAACACTGGCACGTTGAAGGCTTCGAAGAACGTGCAAATCATAGCGATGATGATGCCTTTCGTCGCAGAATGCCTGAATCAACAAACAAGACAAATATTATTTTGGGAATTTGTTGCCTAAATTCTCTCCGGTTTGGTCAGATGCCAATTCCCACCCAAAAGCCAGCGCTACCCTACTGTCCAACAGCTACCAACCAGGGAGGGTGACATGGTTAAGACATAAACTTGCTTCCTCCAAGATGTGTGAAGCCAGCCAACCGCAACTTTCCGATCTGCTCCTCATGTCCGAGATTGACTTTTGTTTCCGGGATTGAACGGGAAAGAGCATGTCATCCCCTCACCCAGACAGAACGGTTGATTTTGTTCCCTTGGCTCACAAAAGGCTGTGGTCGGGATTTAACACGCAATCTTCCGACAATAGGGCAAACACTTTTCTGTTGGACCACTTGGGAGTCCGAGAACGAGACAAATTTAATGGTTAAGACAGGCATGCACAGCAGAGACATGATAAAACACTTAAATTTATCTAACAGAAGTTATAAGTGTGGTGTGCATTTTGTCAGTTTATGAGATATTCATGAATACCAAATTTCTTGAGTAAAACACTCGTATGAACAATTTTACGAACAAATCAGTTCATATCCAGCTTGATAAATAAATATCATTTATGCTGAGTCTTGGTTTCAGCAGGTTCAGCAGAGTTTTATATACCAGCACAGTAGCTCTTATTCAATCTTCTCTCCCACAAAAAATCTGTTTATAAGAAAAGTGTTTCTGAAGCAAAACCATGACAATCCTATTGTGCAAATGCAATTCTGTGTTTCTATTTGTCAGTCAGATGATTTCATACACCACTTAAGGGCAATAGGTTATAGCATTTGAGGTTATTACTAGACTGAGGTAGTGGAGAAATGTTCATGACCACAGTTCTTAGACCAAAGAAGTTTCAGCATGAAAAGGGGAATTCACATACTGCTTAAGTGCAAGGAACTTTGACAGGGGCCAAACTGTGATAGGTAGATGACTGGGTCAGTGCACCTCCCAAACGGCAGGTCTTGTGAGGTGTTCCTGGTATGCAGTGGTTGGTAACTACCAAAAGCGGTCCAAGAAAGGACAACGGTTGAACCAGTTACCCGGTGACAGAGTCATGGGTGACCAAGGCTTATTGATGCACATTGGGAGTGAAGGCTAGTGCCCATCTGGTCTGACCCCTCAGAAGAGCTACTGTAGCACAAATTGCTGAAAAAGTTAAATGCTGGCTATGATAGAAAGATGTCAGAACACACAGTGCAACCAGCTTACTGCGTATGGGGCTGCGTAGCTTCAGACTAATCAGAGCGCCCATGCTGACCCTTGACCACCGCCAAAAGCACCTACATTGGGCACTAGTATCAGAACTGGACCACGGAGCAATGGAAGAAGGTAAAAAGGTGGCCTGGTCTGATGAATCACATTTTCTTTTACATCATGTGGACGGCTGCGTATGTTGCTTAACTGGGGAAGATATGGCACCAGGATGCACTATGGGAAGAAGGCAAGCCTCCGCCGGCAGTGAGACACTCTGGGTAATATTCTACTGGAAACCTTGGGTCCAGACATTCATGTGGATGTTACTTTGACACGTAGCACCTACCTAAACATTGTTGCAGATCAAGCACACGCCTTCATGGCAACGGTATTCCATAATGGCAGTGGCCGTTTTCAAGCAGGATAATGCACCCTGACACACTGGAAAAATTGTTCAGGAATGGTTTGAAGAATTTGAGTTCAAGGTCTTGACTCGGCCTCCAGACTCCCCAGATTTCGATCCAATCAAGCATCTGTGGGATGTGCTGGACAACATCCAATCCATGGAGGCCCCACCTTGCAACTTTCAGAACTTAAAGCATCTGCTTCTAAGGTCTTGGTGCCAGATACCACAGCACACCTTCAAAGGTCTTGGTGCCAGATACCACATCACACCTTCAGAGGTCTTGGTGCCAGATACCACAGCACACCTTCAGAGGTCTTGTGGAGTCCATACCTTGACAGCTCAGAGCTGTTTTGGCAGCACAAGGGGGACCCACACAACATTAGCAGGTGGTTTTAATGTTATGGCTGATCAGTGTAGATGGAAGTGGTAGTGAGTGGCTGTTTTTAAGGAGTCTGGGGGTGCAGGATGACTGTATCTGGGCCCTCTATGTTGCGTATGTTTGTCCTGGATAGTATCTTGTACACTTGCATTGGAGGCAGCTTGTACTTGATTTTCCTCTCCAGGTGTAATGTCCAGCTTTGGAGATATTATTCAGGGCTTCAAAAGCATGCATAAAAGACATTCAACTCATCCTGTAGAGATACACTGTCTTCCCCATCATTCTGGCTTCTGTAATCTGTGATATGTGCAAGGTCTTGCTACATCTTTTTGTTGTGGTCCTTGGTGCAATGCATCTGATGACACCAGAAAGATGCGGCAAAGCCTTGCTGGCCACTTGAGCAACATTTCCTTCAACAATTCAGCAGAAATCTGACTCAACTGCAAGTCAGTCAAATTAATAAATGTTACTGTAAATGCGACTGTATTCACACATTTTCACTCAACTTTTTTCTCTCATTGCTCTCGTATTAGAACTAAAGCAGCACTGAGTAAAATGAGACACTGATTTACTGGTCCTTCATGATGCTGTTGGTATATTAATATTAATATATCACAAGTGTATATTAATGTGCTCTTTCTAACATGCAATACAAAATACAGCTCTGTAGTAAGAGCAAATTCACAGCTGTAAGGAGATATTTAAACTTTTATGGAAAGTGTCTCCAGTGTCAGCACTTTGTAAGTGATTCACAATGGCTTCAGGACAGAGGCCTTTGATCTGCTATGAAGAGGTCACTGTTAGTCATTATATATACTCTAATTTTTGCATTCCCATGCATCGTCGCATTAAACTTGTAAATACTGAAGTGAAAATTGATGACTGTTTGTCATGTTGAATTCATTCAAAAGTGACTCACACTATATGGCCAAAGTATTTGCACACCCGACAATATGACAATATTATTTAAGAATTTCTAGAAACGGCAATGATTTTGTACAAGAAAGCAAGTGTTTTTCCATATTAAGTGCTAAGAAAACATTTTGTAGTGATGAGCAGGTCAGAATAAAGACAGACTGCAGCACTGATTAACATGAAAGATCCAGCAGCCAGTGTAATCTCTCTATTGGAGTTAAAATGGGCTGTGTGAAAAACTCACCAGAATTTGAATTCCGGCAGCCGTCGGATGAACGGCCGGAACTCCTCGTTCTGCTTTGTGGGAAGTGATGGACCATCATCTTCAAAATAAACAAACAAACAAACAAACAAATAAATAAAAAGCAGACATGGGGAAAAAAACATATGAAGAAAAATTAGAGATCGAAAAGAAAGCATAGGGGGGAGGGTTTTTCCAAAGTGGAACAGGTTCGATAAATGTCAACACTTACATATGTTTATACCACAGAATATGGATATGGACAACAATCTAAAATGAATAATAAACCAATTATATTGTTTTGTAATATAACAAAGAAAAACATAATTGTTGGTGTAGTGAATCCTTCTGCAAAGAGATGTTTATTTAACAGTTTTGGAAGGAGTCTCCAGTGCTAGTGCTTCGTAAGAGTCAGAGGTAAAGCTGTAAATTGATATTTCCTCAAATGGAAAAGTTTTCAGGACACTTTCTGGTTTCTCTGTAGCATTATGTGGGCAGTGGTGGCTCAGTGGTTAAAGGCTCTGGGTTACTGACCAGATGGTCAGGAGTTCAAGCCCCCAGCACTGCCAAGCTACCACTGTTGGGCCCTTGAGCAAGGCCGTTAACCCTCAGTTGCTCAGATGTATAAATGAGATAAATGTAAGTCGCTCTGGATAAGGGCGTCTACCAAATGCTGTATAAGTAAAAATGTCATGTAAAAGCTGCATTGGTTGTCTTATAAAAAGAGAGAAAATAAGAGAGGCTGGTGAGGGAATGTCTCTTTATAGCAGTGGTTCTCAAACCTTTTCAGCATGAGGCCCCTCCTTGTGTAGGGTGCATCCCTCTGTGGCCCCCTAGAATCGATAAATCCACCCCCCCCCCCCCCCCCATCCCCCATGCTAGGCTCTTCTGTATCAACTTTCTCAGCTAAGAGACTAAATTCTCAATCTAATTTATGTACATCATAATTCAAAGATCTTGCATATAGGTCAAATTAATTTTAAACAATCATTTCTATGCGGCCCCGCCGGCTCCATCTGGTGGCCCCCACTTTAAGAACCACTGCTACATAGCTGCGATAACGCAAGTGATAACAGGGACTAACGTCTCTCAAATAAATAATACACAAAGTATCACTCTTAAATTAATACAAAAATGTTATTTATGGCAAACTGCTGTAGTACAAGAGGAATAAAAGACACCCCAGTGTAGATTATACTTCTTATATATATTTTATGACTCATTAAAACAGAGTATTTGAGTTTAGAGTGAAGAACACAAACATGTCAACACTTCCATCAATAGAATCAACACACATTGTAAAATCACCTAACCTTAAAAATGCGTATGTCTGTCATAAAGACAAAAGGTGTTTAAGTTTTGTATCTAATCTTGCCGCCTAGTGATAAAATCTCAATACTGACTGTTTAAATTGATGAGAACACACTGCATCAAACATCATGGAATCTTCTATCAACAGACTCAGCATACACGGTCATACACTGAATATGATGTTAAGACAACGTTTACATAATTCACTGAGGAAGTGCTTTTGTACTTCTGTCTAAACTTTTACAACAGCTTTTCACCACCAAGGTTCTAGTGCTCGTCTCGAACTATTCCACACATACAAAAAAAAAAAAAAGGTTTGGTTCCAGCCCCAAAATGTTTCTGCTGTGGAACCAGATAATGGTGAAATTGGGGAATTAAGGGCAGCATAATTTAAGAAATTCAGACTGCTCATCCTGCGTCTTCAATAGAAGGCATGCATGTTGGGTGGCCCCCCATCAGTGGCCTGAGGAGGAAACAACATGCTAATACCACTGGCAACAAATTTACTTTGAGCAGCAACACAGAAAAGTGTAGCTAAAACACAATAATCCCGCGTATCGGTCATGTAACAAGCACGAGTACAATCCATCACATTCATTATCTTTACACCATACATTAGGAAACACAATGAAATGCAAACCACATGTTACCACCATTTAGGATATTTACCACATCTGGCTCAACAGCTGTCACACTCAGGACTCTATTGGTCAGTCTGTCATATACCTGAACAAAACAAGCTTTAAAGCCCTCACAGTTCTTCCCACTAGCACTTTTACATAATAGTATCTTTCTGGACTATCCTCATGTAACCATGTAAGTAAGAAATAAAACCCAGCCCAAAGTTGATTATTTTCCAATAACAGCATGTACCAAAATAATTTATTCCTCTTATACCATAGCAACCTGCAACAATTACATTTTTATTTAATGAGTGATTGAAGAATGACACAGCATACTTACTAATATCCATTAATAGGATTGCCCATGAGACAAGTAAGTTCCTGTTATCAATTATAACAGCTACACCAGTTGTTACTTCACCAGTCTCTCTTTTTTCCCCTCTCTACGCTGATAAGACAAAACAAAATGCAGCATGTAAAATGATCTGTTTTCTTTACAGAAACTATTTTTGTTAACTAACAGCATGTTCGTTTATTATTAGGCTTAAAACATGTGGCACTTCATACAAGTCCCATTGAAGGAGAAATTATAATACATTAGAACACGCACATTACATATACGGCATTATCCAGAGCGACTTACATTTTATTTCATTTATATATCTGAACAGCTGAGGATTAAGGGTCTTGCTCAAGGGCCAAACAGTGGCAGCCTGGCAGTGCTGGGGTTTGAACTCACAACCTTCTGATCAGCATATTTAATACGATGCTTCTTCTGAAAGTTTGTATTTACATGTTGTTTGCACACTTCATGCTGCCTGTCTGATCAAACCTTCTGTTGCTCCATCTAGTCAGTGCATGAAGTATAGTTCATTATATTGCATGTGTATTTATTGCCTTGCACGTGTTTTTCTGAAACGGTGTAGTATGCACATTTATCTAAATGCAGTGTTTTGTGTACACTGACACTGTACTGTGCTCCAAGCAGAACATTTCACCCAGTGCATATGAACAAGATGGCAAAATTGATTGAGCTGATAAGACCAGAGAACAGGAACCTTGCTTCAACTGACCTGGGTCATCAAGCAACGATGGGTCCACTTTCGGCGAGAGAAAAGCAATGAACAGATTGAGATGGTAGATTCCAAGAGCATATGTGACTATGTACCACCCCTGAAACACAAGACACAAACTGTATACTGTGTTTAAGGTATAAACTCATTATCTAGCTCCCTCAATTAAGTAAATAATGAACAGCAATACTGGTGACATTAGATAAACTATAGAATTTTGGATAAAATCACAAGCACATTCTGTGGTGGCTTATAGTTGATCTGGCCACACTATTGGTTTTTGCTATCTCGCAAATGGGTTTAATCTGATTTATCAGCCCAATGATGGCCTGCTTCACTGGCAGTGACCGTTCTTTGGACTTCATATTGAGAGTTAAGAGCAACAGATTTCAAATGCAATATTCATTATTCAATTTTAACTCCTATATACTGTGGTAGACAATTTAAATAATAACTTTGTCAATGTTAAAACTATTTATGGAAATGACTGTACAATATAAATTTATTGTCTAATTCTGTTTACATTTTAAAGATCCATTCAATTAATGTGACTAAGAACATGTCTTATTTTGATTTAGTGATATTTGAGAGTATAAGCTAGACTGAATTCACACTTGCTGTTTAATCTTACTCACTAGTGCGTTATTTACACGCAAGCAAAAAGCACCAAGTGATGTCGGACACTTTTTTTTTGCCTCCTGACCAGTCATGTCGCAAATTGAGGGGCAAGTGAAGTCTTCTTAGATACCCAATATAAAGAGATTCACAACATGTGGAATCAAAAATATTTAAATGCCAATATTCCTATGTTGCAATGTAACCAAAACTAACAACTTTTCTAATTTTGGGACATTCATTGGGATGAGATGTGGCATCCCAGTTTAACTGTAGTGACACACAGTCATGTCATTATCATTATTACACATTAGAAAAAATCTAATCTAGATAGTAAGCTAGGCTAATTATTAAGCTGATACTAGCTAGGACAGGTAAGAACACTGTTGTGGTTACAAGACACCTAATGTGAAAGCTGCCTTATAATATTAAAGAAAAGCACAATAAAGCTTTGCACCTAGACTGAATGAATAATTGTGAAATAAAATTGAGATTTCATTATTTAGCAACATCATGCAGCTCTGTTCAAGTGTACCCATGTTTGATAAACTCAATACAGCTTTGCATTTTTTTAATGCACCAGTAAGGAAACAAACTAGTGTGCCATTTCTATCTGTGCATCAAAGCATTCACAACATAAAGAGGGTATGCACACTTGTAAAACATGTATTTAAAATAATAAAAGGGGGGGAATGCAAATTAGGGACATGAGCTGCTAGATATGTCTTACCTGTAGTATATACACTCTGATCATGTATATTGCTGTAAGTATAAGCGTGACCGCCCATCGTACTGCTGAAAATGGAGTTGACTTGTCCAACCAAGACTGGTAGATCTACAACAGACACAATGTGTGTGGTTAAAAAATAATGAATGAACTACTACTTAGAGCAAACTTTTTGGACCGGGCGCCACACATTCAAAGGTTGACATTAAATATGAAAATGGATTTGTATTATATAGACAAACCACACTACATAGGCATTACACAGGTAAACCACATAGTTTGGGACTGGATAAGGCTGAATATGAAAATTAAAAGCTGACCACTGCCTTAATATAAAGGAAATAAATATAAAAAATGGTAAATGTCCCAGATTTTAATGCTTGTAAGACAGTGGTATGGTTCTGAATAACAAAAGCTGTATAATAACATAAATAAATAATAACGGCGGCAGCAATACTGTAAATAGAAATATCAGAAACTAACAATATTGCAATATTTAAGTGACAAAAACCATAAAATGGGCTATTTCGGTAGGAAATGGAAATAAATCCGAATAACAACAGGGACACGTTTACACACACACACACACACACACACACACACACAAACATGGGATTAGACTTGTAAGTGATTGACATTGAACCGTTAATGACAATCAATGATGCTGGTCAGTTACCAGTGACCAAAAGTGGCATTTATTGGAGAAAATGGTTGATGGAGCTGATTATAAATAAATAAATAAAATAAATAAATATAAATGAAAAAACAGTTTGGAATCTGTGTTTGTTTCAATACAGTGAACGTAGCAGGCCAAGTCTCACAGCGCCATCTAGCAGACATATGTAAAACAGCAGGATTAATGCAATAAATGGCTTTATAAAGGTTCTCTTGATGAGCCGTCAGGCCATAGACCGCCCATGTCTGACTTAAAGGGTAACATGAATCAACACATAATATAAGAGTGAGTAATGGCATTTCCGTTTATTATTAGTTTGGGTACAGCACTTACCTGTCCTAGACGCGTGAAGAAGCTTGCTATGGCGGATGGTTTCCCATGGATGGATTCAGCAGAACTGTCTCCTTCTGACATTCTGTCTAAACACAAAACAGATCCAACATCTGAATGGATGCAGAATGCATGATTCTGATGCTGAATGCATCACAGCTGCAGTAAAAGTCAACATGACTAATTTAAAGCACAAAAAAAAAAAAAAACACGAGCTATATAAAATTATATATTAAAAAATCATCATTTATTGGGTACTTTCAATTGGGAGGTAGCTGTCCCAAACCCTAACTCCTAAATTTCAACTTATGAAAGTGACATTGCAATAATTTTTGCATTTTATTCCATTATTGTTTTTGTTGTCCACTGTGTTTCTCTCACAGCTACATGATGAGTAGACAGGGCCCATCAATTTGAAGTAAATGTGTTCAAAAGTCTGAAAATCTATGTGCAACTAAGGAAAGTCAGTCACTACCAAACACCTTTTTTTCTGCAAATAAGCAAACTTTTTTGGGTGTTATTCCATAAAATTGAGCTTTTATGTGTGTACAACTGTTCAGAACCATGTGCTGATTAGCATCATTGAGCTAGGCTCAAAAGTATCGAAAATTGTCCAAACATGGTGAGGTTTCAAAAACGAAAAGGGAACACAATCCTTTATTTTGGAAAAATAAACAATTTTTGTACAGATTTGAAAATCATTGTAGCTGTGAGAGAGAGGGACACATGAATACTTCCTGATCAAAAATGTAGGGGTGTGGTTAAAACCAGTCTTAGCCAATGCACTAAAACATGCACTGTTTCGGTAATGACATGAAAATGTGGGACATTTTTTTTTACATAAAGTTTCATGATTTACAAAGAAAATATAAAACCTTTTTTTTTTAAAAATCTAAAAGATATTTTAAAAAACAACAATGGAATAAAATGCAAAGATTATTTCAATATCGTCTTCATAAAATTTAGGGGTTGAAATTGAAAGTACCCAATAAATTTTATAAATATAAATGTAAATAAATAAATAAAATTTTATATATATATATATATATATATATATATATATATATATATATATATATATATATATATATATATATATATATATATATAAATAAAAGAGCTTACTGATATTTACAATATTCTTATGTGTTTCAATAGATAATAGAAGGATCTTAGTAAACATCTAAGATTTGAATACTTAAATGCTTTTTAAATGTGTTTTTTGGTTGTGGGACAGCAGTTTGCACCAATTCTGTCGAATGGGCATCTTCATTGTAGTTGTATCTAGTAAAAACAGGGTAATTGTTGATCTGCTTTGTAACTGTCAGAAATAAACATATCATTACAAATAACTAAAACAGTTCAAATGTATGGGGTCATTCTTTAATAAATAAAACATGGCTGGAAAATTGCTGCAGTATAAAAGGAATAAAACACTTCGGTACATGCTGTTATTGGAACATAATCAACTTTGGGATGGTAACAGTCACTCAACTTAGTGTTCTGCCACACCCCACCATTGTCATTATGTTCCTGTAACAATACACCACCTAGTGTTTTATTATTTATAGTACATTACACATTAATACATAATCTTCAAAAAAAAAAATGACAAAAACGGTGCAGTGACAATGAATCCTTGGGGAGTCATGGAGAAAATCATAATACTGCTATGGAAGGTTGCAAGTTCAAATCCCAGCACCGCCAAGCTGCCACTGCGGGACCCATGAGCAAAGTAAAGCCCTTAACCATCAACTGCTCAGCTGTATAAATGAGTATAAATGAATGTACTTCGCTCTAAATAAAGGCGTCTACCAAATACCATAAATGTGAATGTAAAATGTAAGTAACTAAACTCTTTTTTTTCCCCATACATGAAAATCATGTGCTTTTTATTTCAGTAGGTACTTATTTTTTATTATGAGCTGAAATGTTCCGAATCAATTTTTTTGCCTTTGTTGGGAAAGCAGATATACAGTACTAGTTTAAGTCAGCCCTTGCACATACAGTCAGTTGCTTAATACATTGTTATGCAGGGTATATATTAGGGATGCACCGAAATGAAAATTCTTGGCCGAAGCCGAATATAATGGAAAAACTTGGCCGAAGGCCGAATACCGAACACGTTTTTTTGCGTTTTTTCCATTTATTTTGCCAGTTTTTTTTCACCATTGCATAAATTAAATAGTCAAAATGTGCTTTTTACTATTTTGTCTTGCTTTTCAAAGAAAAAAAATCAATTACAAAAACTACAATTTCAAAATATTTATTTAACACTGAACATTTTTTTTTCATTGCAGCAGGCATAGGCTACCAACAAGGCACAATATAACTTTAAATAAATAAATTAGTAAAATAAAAATATTTTTATATGGTCATCTTTGAGCCCCCCTTGAATAGCCTAGGTTAGTTCTATAACTGACTGCTGAAAGAATGTAACACTCTGTAGCCTACAACTAAAAATTGCATTAAAAAGTGCATTGACAAGAGTGCAAAAAATGGTTCTATTCGGTTCTATACGGCTGATTATATTGGGTATATATACCGCACGCGTCCCTGTACACCGCACGGAGTATTATAGTAGATATAGTATAGTTAGATACATTGCTAATGTTATGTTCCTTCATAGATTTAGTTAGTTTAAACTACAGATTAGTTCATTTAGTCCCGGGTGGTTTTTCCGCTCCCAGTCCATAGTACTAGTTCATGTTTCTTGTTTTGTGTTTTGACCCTGTTTTCTGTGACCGCAACTTTGATTGCTGCTATGCCCCGTTTATGCCTGTTTGCCGATCGCCCGACCCTATGCCTGTCTTGACTACGTTTTTTGGATTACAATTGGGATTTGTCTGCCTGCCCTTAAATAAATATGTTTTTACCTGCTTCCGTACTCTACTCCCTTACGTCTCGCGACATGACAGGATACTCCGGAACAGAAACAAAACAAACGCACACTAAACAATGTCACGGTTGTCAACATCCGAAGAGCATGCACTCGCATGCGCCCCGCCATCTCTCCGAACGCACTGCCGGAAGTGGAGGTCGTGAAATTCGCTCTGGTTCACTCACTCTGGTTGCTAGGCTATTTGGTCGCGTCTTCAAACATGCCATTGTTCGGTCTAATTTATTCGGCCAAACACCGAAAGGACTTTTTTTGCTATTCTCGGCCGAATAATTTCAGTTGCCGAACATTCGGAACATTCTTAGTATATATACACACATACATACTAACATTTACACATACATACTAACATTTACACATACATACATACATACATACATACATACATACATACACGTATTATTTTATATACGGGTCATTAGATCTAGAAATCTGCCTGCTCTAAGTCATACAGAGATAAAGTACTGCAATAAGATTACATATATTTTAATGAATTATAATAAATAGTTATGAGAGAGAGAGAGAGATTGTGCTTGTGTGAATTATCTTTGCCACGCCTCTACTAATAATAAAGCTGTGAGTTTAAATACTGTATGCCACATAGCAACAATGTTACTATGGTTACAATTGTTTATATGCAGCACATTAATGTACAGTTTTTTTTGTGATTGTTGCAGCCAAAAATCTATGATTTTGCTGCAGATTGTTTATAAATTTGTGATGCAACTTGGAGTTTTTGTGCTTTTTTAAACGAAAAACTACTTGAATTGGTGCAATTGCATGAAATTGTTTTGCATGATCTTTCACAGTGATGTTTGTTGGTAAATGGGACCTTTTAGCTGTACTAATGTTCGATGCATGTGAATCGAAGAGGGCTTTGACTGAATGCGCATGGTGATGACGTCACATGACGTGTCTTGGCCCAAATCTGCAGAAAATACTGCAGTTTGCTTGATTTTGCATTAATTTCTGTGACCGCAAATTCCTGGAAGGACTGCAGAATAGTGATTAAACTGACTGGAACTACCAGTGCATTACATGGTTTGAACGCACACCTTCCAGCCAATCAGAATTGGGTATTCATATATGTGTGTGCGTATACGTATGTATGTACAGTACCCACCTCTAATACTGGCACACTTGCTAAATATGAGCAAAGAAGGCTGTGAAAAACTCTTTATTGTTTAACCTTTTGATCTTTTCTTAAAAAAAAAAAAAATCACAAGAATACTCTGCTCTCATGGATATCAAACAATTGCAAACAACACTGGTTTATCAAAAACGAAATCTGTTAAATATAGGTGTGCTAGAGTTATTGGCACCCCTATGAATTCATATGAGAAAAATTTGACGTACATTCCCATTGATATTTGACTTTTTTTTGTATACCTGGGTGACTAGGAACAGGGAAGTGTTTAACTATGACTTCCTGTTTTACAGGGGTATAAATATAAGGTAACACATAGGCCAAATTCCCTTAATCATTCATAACAATGGGTAAGACCAAAGAACACAGCTGTGATGTGAGGCAAAAGGTTGTTGAGCTTCACAAAATGGGGCGTGGCTATAAGAAAATAGCACAAGCATTGAAAATGCCCATTTCCATCATCAGGGCAATAATTAAGAAGTTCCAGTCAACTGGAAATGTTATGAATCAACTTGGAAATGGACGTGTGTCTATATTGTCTCAACGCACTATGAAGAGGATGGTTTGAGTGGACAAAAAATCTCCAAGGATCACAGCTGGAGAATTGCAGAAGTTAGTTGCGTCTTGGGGTCAGAAACTCACCAAATCACCAAACTACAATCCGAAGTCACCTACATCACCACAAGTTGTTTGGAAGGGTTTCAAGAAAAAATCCTTTACTCTCATCCAAAAGCAAGCTCAAGCATCTTCAGTTTGCCAGACACTACCGGAACTTCAAATGGGATCGGGTTCTATGGTCAGATGAAACCAAAATAGAGCTTTTTGGCAATAAACACCAGAGGTGGTTTTGGTGCACACAGAGAGGGAGCTATATGGAAAAGTACCTCATGCCCATGTTTAAATATGGTGGCACCTGTTTATTATTTTGGGACTGTTTTCTGCCAGAGGAACTGGACATTTTGTTAGGATACATGGCATCATGGACTCTTATCAAATATTAACAGATATTAAATGAAAACCTGACTGCCTCTGCCAGAAAGCTTAAAATGGGCCGTGGTTCTATCTTCCAGAAGGACAATGATCCAAAACATACATCAAAATCAACACAAAAATGGTTTACTGACCACAGGATCAAGCTCCTGACTTGAAACCCATATATACACACACACTCAGCAAAAAAAAAGAAAAAAAAGGAAAAAGAAACTTCCCTTTTTCAGGAGACTGTTTTTTAACAATAATTTTGTAAAATCTAATGAAGCTTTACAGATCTTTATTGGAAAGGGTTTAAACGATGTTTTTCATGCGTATTCAATGAACCATAAACAATTATTGCACATGCACCTGTGGAACAGTCCTTAAGACACTAACAGTTTACAGGGGGTAGGCGATTAATGTCACAGTTACAATAACTTAGGACACTAAAGAGACCTTTCTACTGACTGAAAAACATCAGAAGAAAGATGCATAGGGTTCCTGCTCACCTGCGTGAACATGCCATAGGCCTGCTGCAGGGAGGCATGAGGACTGCAGATGTGGCCAGAGCAATAAACTGCAATGTCTGTAATGTAAGACGCCTAAGACAGTGCTACAGGGAGACAGGAAGGACAGATGATCGTCCTTGCAGTGGAAAATTACATGTCTTTATGTAATGTCTTCATGCCGTCCATGTGTTCCCCCAAACGTGATCGAGAACTTGCAAATGTCTAGGTGGAAGAGTGGGGTAACATCTCACAGCAAGAACTGACAAATCTGGTGCAGTCCATGAGGATGAGATGCACTGTAGTACTTAAAGACTGTTACTTTTGATATTTGATATCAGACCTTTGTTCAGGGACTCATTATTCCATTTCTGTTCGTCAAAAGTCTGTGAAACTTGTTCAGTTTATGTCTGTCGTTTAAATTTTTTTTTTATGTTAATACAAATATGTGCACATGTTAAGAAATTTGCAGGAAATAAAAGCAGTTGAATGTGAGGGGACATTTCTTTTTTTGCTGAGTGTATATAAAATTATATATATATATATATATATATATATATATATATATATATATATATATATATATATATATACACACACACACACAGACATACACACACACAAACCAAAAGGAACCAAAAAGAAAACCAAAGAATCTAACTAGTGAGGCACTGCTTAGCAATGTAACGTGTATACAACAGCAGCCAAAGGGTTTTAAGTGCTGTTGCGTTCCCTGCACAGAGAAACAGAACATGCTTTCATATGATTTGGGGAGAGTCCTGAGCGAGACGGGTTGCAAAATCCGGTCTACATTTTGGGGAATCGCAGTTGGACAGAAATAGGGATGAGAGTAAAGAGTAAGAAACTGAAGAAATAGATAGAAATGCATTTTAATCAGCATTCTGGAAAAAGTGGTGAGGTAACACTGTGAATATCCATGGCACTGTAACAACACTACTTCCATATCACTTGTATTTCTTTCAAATGTTGGATAAACCTAGTGATTTTTATAATGGCGTCACTGTTTTGTTGAAAATTTATTAGCAAAAGTGTGTCGTGTTAATGTCTTCGAGTATCCTGGTATAACAATTCTGACATTCCGCCCAGCTCTGACTGAACCAGGCCTTGCTGTAACCAGGACCATCACAGCTGCCTGTTCTGTGTGGACTGTAAAATGAAAGCAAAAATAATGTTCACCGTGCAAATGGAAAGCCGGTGGAACAATGTTGTTTCTGCTTTAGCAACAGTTCAGTCAGTCACCATTACAGTGATAAGGAATCTGGTGGTCTAAATCACGACCTTCAGAAATCAATAACGCGTTATGCCGACGCAGCTAGATAGCCCTGCAAGCTAGCTCACTATCAAGTGTAACCTGCTAGTCCTGCTAGCTAACACGTAGTGTTCGCGTTAATGGGAAATATTTAAATAGTCACTCGTTAATACTGAGTAAGTCGAGTCGGAAGTCTGCTTTGGATGTTTGTTTTAGAAATGCTGTATGGTATTTAAAGCTGATCAACCGGGCCGAGGACATTCGAGAGAAACCCGGCTGCGTAAGAGGTTCTTCAGTGTTAGCATTAGCTAGTGAGCTACAGACATAACTCCACTACAGCACAGACTGTCATGTCGTCATTATTTGTAAGAATATAATATGTGAATTTAAAAACATCAAATTAACCAGTTAGCTGAATAAAATAAATCCACATGTGCTTGTTCGTTAAATAGCATTAGCCAACTAAACGATGTCTCTTTTTTCCATTTTTTTTTTGCGTCCACAACCGCAAACTGGGATTTGTAGTTTGTTGGAAAATTACTTTTTTAAAAAAATACTGCAACAAACATTTGCTACTAAACTAAATTTGATGTTACTCAGCACCAGACACAATATTACACTGTCTACACTTAATGATATCGATCACATTTAATAATTTGATCATATACGTCAGAGTGTGTTTAGATAAGGACTACAATAACCAGACACGGCAATAAAACCGGACAACTCACTTCCGGGGAAAATCACTATGAGAGCTGGTTAAAAAACCTAGCATAGTCCAGGACACTCTATGTTTAATTCAGGAATAATCTGGATTATATTGGGAGGCAAAACGGCACGAGAAACACTACATTATTTACCAGAATATGGAATAAAATCAGAACAAATCGAGTACCTTTTCTGACCGGGTGCTGCCGCTGTATCACTCTCAGCTGCTGCCTGTCCGCCGCTCGCGCTACTCCGCTGTGAACACGTCAGTACTTCCGCCAAGGCAAAGCTCATTCCAGACTGAACTAATGGATCACAGAGCACTCCGGATCCTTTCTAGACAACCAACCTGTCTTGTTCTATTACTATTACCTATTACTACGTTTTCCTGTGAAGCTGATTGTGAGCAGTGTAGGCTTGGGTACACACACACACAAAAACCCATTTGGGGTTTTTAGGCTTCCCACCAAAATCCCACACAGGTGTCTGTGATATCATTACTTTGTTTTTTGAAGTAACTGTAACTTACCAGTTTTTTTGTATCCTGATAACGCGGTTACATGTATTCCGTTACTACCCAAGCCTGATGTTAAGTTTCACATCTTCTTCCTGTGTCCATGGGTTTCCAGTAGGTGGGAGGAAACCAGAGAACCCAGAGAAAACCTAGACAGTAACAGGGGGAACATGTACAGAAACTCCACACAGACAGTAACCAGAGCACAGAATCGAACCAAGGACCATTGAGCTCTGAGGTGTCAATATTACCTGCTGCACCACTCTGCTACCCATCAATAAGTAGTTTTAATGTTTAGATTTTTGTATTTTTCATTTGGCAAAAATAAAAAACCATTAAGTGACATGTCATTGGTTTATTTATTTCTGGGCTGCTGTTTTGTTTTTTTATTGCAAGGTGTACAGATGTACTAGATACTATTTGTTAGCTGTAAACAAAATAGTTAAGCCAAACTGAAAGGTTAATATCTGTGGAACCTGCCAAAACAAAAGCATGATCTGTCAGAACATGGTGGTGATGGGTGAGACTCTAAGCCACATTGTTGTTCCTTGTATAATGTTCTTCTGTCATATCTACATATAATGAATGTTACTACAGTGGACATTATACGTTATAAACATTATAAACTCTTCTAGAGTAGATACAGACCTGCATAGTTTTTATGCTTCAAGATATATTTATCTGAGTCCAGATTCAGTTTGTATTTTCAAAGATAACTTACAAAGATAGCTGCACCATGCCTGCCTGAGGTGTATTAATACAGTTACTAATATCATCAGGTGTTCTCCTGCCTCTTGTGAAAGAAAATATGCAGCTACTTTAAGGCCTGGGCTCCCAACATTTGGCCTTATTTTCACACATGCTTATATTCTAAAAGAAAGAAAACAAAACAGTGGTAATGAATGAAGCTTTTTTATTATTATTTAAAGACACTAACTGCATTTCCGGAATGAGCTAGTAATCATTTTTAATGTCCCAAACGCAATGACTTGAATCATTAGTGCTGCCTCTAGAGGACACATTTAAACCGACATGCGTGTGTGCAGTGTGGGGGAAAAAGGCAGTTTTTGGTTTTGGTTTTAAATTAATAATCTACTTATACGTTCATTGTATAAATATATTATTTTAATGTAGCAGGTTTTACAAATCGAATATCATGTCAGTGGCCTAGTGTACTCAGGTGCAGAGTGTTGGTGAGCTGCTGTGAGTCAGCTCCATGTCAGAATCTATTTATTAGCCTACTACTGTACACTGAGTTAAAAGTGAACATAGTATCGAGGTGAGACAAAGTGACTTTCATGGCCCTCATCCGATGCCAGGCTTGTCCTTACAGATCCAGCATTCCTTACTATGTGTTCACAAGCTTCGGGAATGAAGTCGTACCATTACCATATTACACCATATTATAAAGCACAACACTGATATGGTCTCATACTCTATGAATATAATGCTTAATTCATTAAAGTTTGTATCTTTCGTTTCATAGACTAATGACTAGTACATGTAGTCATACACTGTAAAAAAAAAATTACAGTAATTTAATAGCAACAGTGCAGTAAAGTAAAATTTACATTAAATAACTGTAAAACATATTTACAGTAAAGTACAATAATAGTTTACATAGTATAACATAAAACGTAATCAAGTACATTTACATTTACATGTACATTTAAAAAAAAAAGCTGAGCTGAAGGTTAAGGGTCTTGCTCAAGGACACGACCATGGTGGTTTGGCATTGCTGGGATTTGAACATATAACCTTCTAATCTGTAACTCAAAGCCTTAACCACTGAGTCACCATGACGGACTCAACTAGCTTTCACTGATTCAGCCATCTTTTACTACTGAATTAACTCACACAAAGATTTCAATGAATCAGTACAGATCAGTATATATCAGAAGCTTGTGTGTTCAAATTCCAACACTGGTTTAGTCCTTGAATTTACAGTTGTGAAATGACTGTAAAATGTATAGTAAAGTTATTACAGTCAATGCAATGGAAATACTGATTATAAACATCATTATCCAGTGCTGGGATACACACACATACACACACACACACACACACACACACACACACACACACAGGAGCATAAATCACCCTGTGCAGCTGTGAACAGTAAGAGAAGTATATATATATATATATATATATATATATATATATATATATATATATATATATATATATATATATATATATATTGCGAGCGTTTAGGCCAATTCTTATCTCCTTAATCTTCTAAGACTCACCTTCAGGTCCAGACTTACAGATATCCTCATTCCTTAACTACATACTATTTCTGTTTCACTGTCACAACTGACTAATTTATAGTAGTTACTGGAGAATAACTGAATGATAAGACTTCAGGGGTTAAGCTATAAGATATTTTCTTCTACAAGCAATAGCTGTGTTCATGAAATCATGTGGATGAATATGGCAGTTTTTAAAAAAATAAAAGAATCAAAAGGTAGTAATTAAAACAGGTCAGAAATGTAATGAAATGCAATGAAAACTGTAATTCGGCAACAGTTTGTATAGTTAAAATAACAAGTCAAGTGCTGATGGGATTTCCTGAGAGATTTGTTCCATAAATGTTTTTCTGATGCTCCACTTGGAGAACAGGAACTGAATATAACTATTATCACTTCTGTTTCTATGGAAGTAGCCATTTTTTTCTCACTGTGTTACAGATTACGGTTGTCATCATGATGTTTAAAATTAAAACCAACCTAAAAACAACTAAAAGCCACGAGTTCAATTCTTTTGGGAAAAAAAAAATCAGAGCGGTTTGATTTCCTTGAAATGGCCTGGGATGGCATATTAATGACTACAGATATAATTACTATAATACACACTTTAATATTAATATTTAAAAAAAAAAAAAACCTTACACAATTCAAACATAAACATCATTTTTCATGAATGTGGAAATGAACAAAAATAGACGTTATGTTGTTTTTTTGGTTGTTTTTTTTTTTTTTTTAAAGAAAAGACTATTCAACTTTAAAACATTCATAAAATCTCTTATGAATAACCTGACATAATACTGATCACAATCAATCAAAAAATATTACAGTGTTTACAATATACAAAAGCAATAAAGTGCTTTCTTATGTGGATTTTAGCCAGCACCCATCGAAAAAAGCATTGAGCGCTGTGAACTGATCAGGCGTTAGTGAAACAGGGAATATTAACTGTCAGTTTAACAGATTTGGGTAGATTCTCATTACTTTTCACAAATGCATATGTGCATTTTGTCCATTACATTCTTGTAGCTAAAGTGATCCATTATCATAGTAAATGTGATTTGAAAATGTCTCACAACTGCCTGTTTGTAACCAAAAGCATATACAATAAGGGGGGACAGTAAGAAAAAAAATAATAGTACAGTACAATATCACAAGATCTACTTAATACTATACATTTACAAACAAGGCGGTGTTCAATGATTCAACACTGCAGCGGCAGCGCAAGTATTTCATTATTCGGGTAGCAAAACGTCTAAAAAATATTTATTAAAACTGCACAGAATCGATTCTGTTCCATTGTTGTTTATCTAATGGAAGCAATACATAAAAATTTTAATAACTGAATCTGTAACAGTGTAATAACAAAAGCACAAACCGTGTCATTTCTCAAAACATATACATACCTGGGTTCTGGTGAAGAAATATGTCATTACACGAATATTTTTTAATATTGTTCCAATAGTATGGCCAAATAAAGTCATTCCCACTTTAAATGATGGACAAAAAAAAAAAAGTCATTATAAAAACAGCATGGCATGATAAATAAAACCTTGTCCCGCAAGGCTAATACCACACACTATGGGGACAGTTTCTTTTTCTGAGCTAGTGTTAATGCTTTAAACACATATCAAAATCTAAACCATGTAATGCTCCAGTGTCTTGCAATATACATTTTATGGCAAGTAAACACCATAACACTCACTAATACTAGGTTTTATATGAGTGGAACACCAGACTGATCTGATTTTGACATGTAGCTAAGCTGAGCTGCACATTTCTGATAGTCGCTTCATTTTACTGGTGACAGACTGCTTTTCAAATACTTACGAAATTAAAGATTCAATATGACACTGCTCTATAATTGTCATTCTTGAGAAATATATCTTACTAGGTGCCCTTTAAGTTCCTTCCTACTCTAAAGTATTACTATGAGTGTTATTTCCACTGCACATTCAAAAACATTCCAAATCTAGACATAACATGATGCTACAGAAAAACAAACAACAACTATTTTTGTGGTTTGATGATCGTTTAGAATTTTGTATAGGTCGTCTACATTCTTTGAGACATGCAGATGTGAAGTCTGTTGTTGTTATAATATGGTCCTAACATGTTTTTTCGGTCCATTAATGTGAGTCACTATACAGTATACACATCATTGTGTTGTAGTTGATATAATTTATAAAATTGCTAGTTGTCCATTGAAAAAAAAAAAGTTCTGGGAGGTGCTCCTGTCACATTTACATGTTATAAAAGTGGGAAAAAGAAAAAAGTTTGAAAGGAACTGATTTTTAAAAAAAGATAAACATGACACTGAAACCGATAGAACTGTCCATTTCAGTTTTTTTTTTTTTTTTTTTAAAAAGAAAAAAGAAAGGAGCTTGATGGAGAAAAAAGTAAAGCAGCAAATTGGCAAGGTCTCTGTGAGAGCCTTAGTGAGACATCTCAGTGCATGTCGCTCTCTGCAAACTCTTCCTTAATGGAGTGCTTACGAGTCTTACAGTCGGGCATGTCGAAGCCGAAATCCGGCCACTCGTCTGCTCCGGCTGTGGTGCCGCGGTTGGGGATGGTGATGGTGTGGCGCACACGAAAGTGCACAGCCTCCATGACACGCTGCCGCTGCAGTTCACCTCCAGGACCAATGGCCATGGTGGCCATGTTACTGCTGGAGCGAATAAGCTGCTGGCCATAATCATGGCCCTGCTTCATGTCCTGGAGGCCTCTCCAGATGGCCAAACGGAACTGCTCTGGGATCTTAAGAGCTCCAAGATCCTGAAAGGTAAACACAGATGAGTTAATGTCCCCTTAGCTTTAAAGGCTCACTTTGGCATAAAAACTCTTGTTCTTTGAGTAATTCATGTTTTGTTTTTTTTTATCTTTTCTCATTATAGCTCATACAAACTGAATAAAAACTACTGAAGTTTCATCCATTGTGTATTTTATTAACTATTCACGTTAATATAAACCCTGAAGATTTGGTTGTTCTGTAGGGGTGGGCAAAATAAAAAGGCAAAAATATCATATCACAATACTTGAAGACACATCAATACATGATACTGTGTATGTATTACAGTGTATAAATTTGCTGAGGTTTTGCTAGCAAAGCACAAACAAGGGCCACTGTATGTAACATATGTAATAAACTACAGAAAAACATAATAAATGAAAATGATTAACAAAGAAAAGAAAGGAAAATGAAATTAAATCAAAGTTTATAATGTGTATTCGGTCTCCTGATATGTAGGAAACTGCATCTTGATGTTATTATATCATGATATTTATATATAAATGTTGCCCAGCCCTCATTATCTGACTACTTTGATTTATTGTGCTTTCTAAATAATGAATATAGTTTTCAAGACTTTAACCAGTTCCTGTTAGCTTTCATAAGGTTTGGCCATTGATGCACTTACAAAAAAATAGTTCACTCTACTACATAACCAAGACATATTCCTGATTTCTAGCCCATTTCTATCCCAAGTGGGGTTTCATATCTGCTGGAATCTGTTCATGGTAGCTTAAAAAAAACCCAAAATAAACCCCCAAAAACCTTCAATTTCCACTTTACAGTGAGTACAATTCTCGACTGACATCAGCCAGTGGAATCGAGTCCTTAGAGATGATTCTCGTTTTGTTTACCTCCATGGAGAGGGTCTGCAGGTGGTACACACTCTGGAGGCCCTGCGATGTGAAGTAGTCGATGCAGTTTTGGCAGCCCAGGCTGGTTAAGAAGCTGTTCAGAGAAAAAAGGAATCCCACTAAGACCAAGGGGCTGCACCCTGGGAATTACAGATTCGTGCATGGACATTTTAAGCAGACCAAAGCAGTATTTTAATCTATACTGACTGTAAATGATTATTCTACAAAATACATAATAAAATATTATAGAATAGTCTAATATAAATTATTTTTACTCCGTGGAATAAGGTGGTATTTCTAATACACAAGAAGTGCCAATAAGCTAAAATGAAGGAAATAGTAATAATATGTAACCTATAATTTGTTTTTGTTTCTAAATGTATTTTTAAAAGGTATCAACATTACAATAATAATAATAATAATAATAATAATAATAATAATAATAATAATAATAATAATAATAAATGACCCAATTAAAAAAAACACATGCAGCTGCATGAATAATCCGTAACAACTTTTTTTTTTTTAAAGCATTCAGACTTTTATTATAAATACAAAAAGGTGGAAATTCTACATACAGTGAAAAACATTCATCTGTTTTGATGTTGTAAAACAGGAATGGGACATATATATATATATATATATATATATATGACATGAATATTTCAAAGGTAGATTCCGCAACTGTTTCATGTCTCTTATTGTGCTTCATTTTTTTAACAGTTACAGTCTGTAATATAAATCATTTTGGAATTTATTAATTGTATATTAATTTGTCAAATCATGCAACTTTATGTGATCAAATTGATTTGTTTATTGGATGTCAACATGGGGGGGGGGGGGGGGGGGGGGTGAAGGAAAGAAAGAAAGTAAGAAATAAAATAAACAATGCCTTGACATGTTTGGGGACTCTACCTTTAAAGTGATACATGAAAAATACAAAATGCCAAAGAATGGAAACTTATAATAATGGAGTGGCAACTGAATTGCAATTAGACATGAAAATAAAACATATTTCATGAAAAAAATATGTTTTTTTCATTTATGTCAGAAACCATACAGTTCTGTAATATTGTTTTAGGTGTAGGCTGAGTGATGCTCCTAAACAGAGAATGAGTAATGTGTACAGAAGTGTGAACTCCAGCTAAATGTAATACATTATTGTAGTGGGTTGATATATATGTATATGAGACCACACAGTACATCCAATATCATGCATGGAAACAAGTAAAAAAAAAAAAAGGTAATTCTATATAATTATCTTACTGTATGCACAAAGATATAAAGACTAGGAAAACCAAATTTATTTCATTCAATATTCCATGAGAAAAGTCAAAGCAAGTGATTTCTCTTAGATAAACACTTTTTTTTTCTGACCAGCAGAAAAAAAAGATTTAAAATCTCAAATAATATATTTACAGATGAGTAAACAGAAGGGGTTGAGTCAGCAGAACCCAGGCTTCCCTTCTACTTAACACACTACAGCCATAAATCTTGTGGCACAGTTCTCCAAAAAGGTGATTCCATGATTGTAGTGCCATTTAGCCCATGTAACTGTTAAAAATGAAACTTTTTACATTTTCTATTTAATATTTTCAAAATTAAATATAAGAAAACAAGCATTTAATCAGTCAATGTTTTAACCCATCCTAGGCAACAATCGCTTTTTCTGTTTTTTCTTGACATTGTTCTCTTAAATAAGTAAAAGGGATTAGGTCTTTTTTTTTCACACAGAATTAGCAAATACACTGAATGTGTGAAGCATCTATGCTAATAGCATGATCAATGATGTTCTAATGATTTACCTACAATGATCATTTTAAAATTAAATTAATAATTGACTTTCAGTCTAGAATTTGAGCAACAGGACTGTGTTTTAAAGTGACCTTGATAGTCAATGTCACAATATCATTGAAAATAATAAAAAAAAAAAAAAAAAAAAGGAAAATTAGTCATTTTCCTCTTCCTATGATCTTCAGGAAATTTGGATGATGCAATATCTTGTTCAACATGTGACTTGTAGAATAATTTAACTATTTGATTGGGGTGAATGTGTTCAGGGAACAGGGTTGAGTGAATGCTGTGGGACGAATGTACATTATGTACATTATGTAATGTATAGTACATAATGTACTATAAAATGATGACTCATGGAAAAACGCCATTTCAAGCATGAGATGTTAAATGGATTCAGACATGAATGCACAAAAGAAGAAGAATGTTGAAGTGTAAAGTGTAGTTACTGTGGGCTAGGACAAGCAAAATGATAAGCTAGTTTGTAAGTGCTGTTGATTGTGTAGGTTTTACATTATTTATTTGAAACATGCACGTTGAAATCTTTTTTATTTTATTTTATTTTATTTTTTTTACCTTTACATATATATTTGTGAATGTGATATGAGTGGTATACAAATGGCACCCCAATCATGGAATCCCTAGTAATATCAAGTCTTGTAAAAATGACATCATAAATACTCTAACACATAGAAAAGACAATACAGTGCTTTTCAAACCATGAATGAAAAAGGCATATTTTGGCCCAGTAGACAGAAAGGATAAGTCTTTTTGTGTGACATATACAACAAGGGGTCATTTCTGTAGCTTTGCAGTCAGATGTGTGTGAGCGTGCGTGTGTGAGAGAAAGTGAGGGAAAGCCGTGCTACTGCAGGGTGAAGTACCTGATGAGGCTGGGGTCAGGGTTGTAGGGTGGAGGCGGAGTGCAGTGAGACGCTGACACCATCGACTGGGCCGGGTGCGCACCGTTCACGTCGCCGTTCGACTGCATGTGATGGCCGCCCAGCATGTTCGGACCTACGGGAAACATCCATGTCATTAAGACAACAGGCTATTGGGCAAATCCAAACTGAGCATAGCACTGAGAAGTTAAAGGGTTAAGCATCTGGCTCAGAGGGCAAAAGTGGCTTTTGGGCAGTTCTGGGATTTGGACTCTCACACACAGTATATTAACCATCCTTTAATATGTAACCTAAAAAGGAGGAAGGAGATACGAATGGCATCAAGAAGTTTATGAAGGTGTGTATTCTGCTATATCGATCGCCTATGTGTATAAGGTATGTGTATATTTCCTTCAAAAAAATTTTATTGATGCATAAAAATTAAGATTGCCACCACACTGTTGCTCCATACACACTGTTTTGAATCAGTGTGGCTGTACTATCAATATGTAGCGAATTCTGTATCTGTCATATGTCTGCTATTAAATCTCCTGATGTAAGATCTTGATGTTAAAATCCAATAGTGTGCACGAATTCAATAAATTAAGCAGGCGTTTATTAGTTGTTTGGCTCAGAATTAATACATTTCTAGCTTATTGCTCTTATCTTTTACTGCAGCTCACCAGAACACCCTTTTTCCCCTAAACACCTTGATGAAAGCCGAGCTGCTTATATTCAATTTTCAATTCAATTCAATTCAATTTTATTTGTACAGTGCTTTTAACAATGGACATAGTCACAAAGCAGCTTTATAAATATATAACTCAGGATATAAATTTTAAATGTATGAAGTTATCCCAAATGAGCAAGCCAAAGGTGACAGTTGCAAGAAAAAAACTCTGTGAGACGATATGAGGAAGAAACCTTGAGTGGAACCAGACTCAAAAGGGAACCCATCCTCATCTGGGTGACACCGGGG
Source organism: Ictalurus punctatus (assembly GCF_001660625.3). NCBI lineage: Eukaryota > Metazoa > Chordata > Actinopteri > Siluriformes > Ictaluridae > Ictalurus > Ictalurus punctatus. The sequence goes on along the minus strand of NC_030420.2, from coordinate 7,082,440 downwards.
AGTGCGATTATAAATAAAACCCTTCTATAACTTTGTACTACATGGTCAAATAGTGCAGTTGTGTGACCAGGAAACGAATTACAGTTTTCACATGAAGTTTGTTGAAGTTATCACCTGTTCACTGATGGAGACTTGAGTGCAAAACTGTTCATTGCAATTGTAGTCCTAAGCCATCGTAGCAAAACTGTTTGTATCAATTGCAGTCCAAAGCCATCTTCGTGGTTTTTAAATGTTTCATGGCTTTATATGTGGTCTTACCCATGTGCACCATACTGGAAGATGGTCCTGCGTTCTGATGGCTCTGATGCGCCACTATCTGGTTGACTGAAGGAAGTTTGCTGATGTTGCCGTGGACTTTGTTCATGTTGCTCAGAGGTGTTCCATAGGGTGACGGAGAGGTCACGTGACCACTGCAAAGAAATAGATGTGTCAGGGAAAATAAGGGATAAAGCATGAACCTTTGTGTGTGTGTGTTGGGGGATGGGTGATAGAACAATCCAGCTGTGCAGTGTGTATAGAGATGTGTTTTTCATGAAGTTCACGTTCTACACGCTTTCACTTACCCACTGTTATATGAATATATTAAAAAAGTAGGAGCAAGACAGCACAAGTAGGCAGAAGCCGGTGTTACATGACTGTTTTCACTACTAAAGACATTTCTTTCATGACAAAAGCAAACACCTTGTTGCACTTTCTCAGTCTAAAAAAAATTAATACATTTCATTTGCAGAAAATGTATATATATACCACACTGAAAATCAAAGGTCAATATACTCATTATATTGTTAATAAAAGAAACTTCTTAGCTCGTTATATACAATTTATGTGAATTTTGAGACTCGCAAAAGTAATTCATTCATTCATTCATTTTGGGTCACATCCTTCATTATAACAAGACACAAAATTCATGTTGTGATGCAAAAAATTATTATAATTTTATGATCAGTTACATCGACACATCATGGTGCCATTTAGATTGTATTTATTGACCTAAGGAAATTTCACAGATAAAAATTCCATTTATCCACATTAAATGAGTGCCATATCCAGCGCAATATCACCCTGTAGCTCTCGCCTGGTTTCTCATTGAAGCTAAGCAGGGTTGAGCCTGGCAGTACCTGGATGGGAGACCTCTTGGGGAGAACTAAGGTTGCTGCTGGAAGTGGTATTAGTGAAGCCAGCAGGGGGTGCTCACCCTTTGGTCAATGTGGGCCCTAATGCCCCAGTATAGTGACGGGGACACTATACTGTAAAAACAGTCTTTTGGATGAGACCTTAAACCGAGGTCCTGACTCTCTGTGGTCATTAAATTCCCAGACACTTCTGGTAAAAGAGTAGGGGTATAACCCTGGTGTCCTGGCGAAATTCCCCAGTTGGCCCTTATCTATCATGGCCCCATAATAATCTCTATCCCTGAATTGGCCACATCACTCTCCTCTCCACCAACAGCTGGTGTGTGGTGGGCATTCTGGCACAATACACACACACATAATGTAAAGCACTTTGAGTGCCTAGAAAAGCGCTATATAAATCTAAGGAATTATTAATTATATTAACGTTTTTGTTTGTTGTAACAAGGTTTTGTTGTCACTTCAGTGCATAAAATGAATGCTTGAATGAATGCAAATACATTATTTATTTATTTGACAGAATTTAAAATATTTTTTCCTTTCTGTGGAAAAAAAAAAAAGTAGAGCAAGGTTTTACTTTAGTAATACACTTTCTGGCACAGAATTCATTCTATTCATGAAAACTCCCATCTTCTGGTATCTTCTCTTTATATGACAACCTATACACTTCAGCCAAGAGAAAGCTGTAGCATTTAAAATTTTTCTGAGTTGTAAATTTTGTCATTTTTAAATCTAAAATGTACATAAATCAATGGAGAGAAACTTTATTTATAGGACATGTACAGTATGTGTGTATGTTGTACTCACTGCCTGTGCAGTAGCTGCTGTTGCTGTTGTCTGTAGGAGTCGACTAACTGCTGTGGCACCAGCTCCACTAACTCTAAACTGTCCTTTATCTTCATCAGGATGTCAAAGTTCTCCCTGCCTCGTACCTGCACAACATCCCCAAACACATTACAGCATTGTCTCCAAGAAAAAACCACCTTACAGACATCTTACTGTTGTACATGTAATAAATTGTGTGTGTGTGTGTGTGCGCGCACTCACTGGGATGTAGTACATCTCCTCTTCTCCATGTCTTCTCTTCTTGATGTTTATGGGAGGGCCGGGAATGTTGGGAGGTGTTTGTCTGAAATCTGTGGAACGTGATACAAATACTCAAAGTAATGAGAACTGTTTTGGTTGGAGACATCACATTGCTAATCTTGGTTCCACATTCTTGATTCTATATTTAGGTCCAGTCTAATTTCCCTTTTTAAATTAGATTAGAATTAGACAAAAGACAAAACTGTATAATGTAAGGAACATGAAGAAGAGTTATCCACATTTGCTTATTTTCCAATAACACCACGTTTTATTCCTTTTATACCACAGGAATTTGCCAACAATGACAGTATTCTTTAATGAAAGAAGAACACATCATAATTTTTATCCATTTATAGCTTAATGTTGTTGAACGTCCATGAAACAAGTTACTTCCTGTTACCAGTTACGTTACATCAGCTATAAAGAGCCTCTATCACTCTCGTGAAGTTAATAAGACCAAAAAAAAAAAATGCAGCTTGTTGTGCTGCAGAGAAACTGGAATGTCTTTCCCATGTCTGAAAACTTATAGCAGCAGCTTTACCCTTGACTGTTACAAAGTACTGACACTGGAGACACCTTTCAAAAATATTAATTATACACCTCCTTCGACAGAAATCTTGATTTCAACAATTACATCTGTTTACGCGGACATGTCTCTGTGTAAGTTATAATAGAAATGATAGAAATGTTACTATAGAAATGTAACAAGGTACTAAAAACGAGAGCTGTAGCAGAAAATTAAACAACACCTTTTGGCTGATCAGAACCATGAATTCAACAGTGCTGTGGTATATATTATTATATTCATTATTAAAATACTTTTATTTCAATCAAGGCTAAAATGTGGTGTTTTGAATGAGTGCTTGACTCACTGCGCTTATTAACATTGCCATTTTTGGCCACGCTCTCGTTCAGTGCCTGCTGTTCTCTGAAATGATCCTCATCTGCTTTTCGGTCTCGACCTGGACATGCACATATCCGGCCTTCGAAAGAGCGCCGACCCAGGACCTGACCACTGCGAGAAGAGAAACGGTAAACCATGTGATAATCAAACTGAAGGTCGTGACTATTTTAAGGTATGTTTTGATACTTTTTATCTTAGACAGTCACAGACAGGTTATGGATATAAAAAAAAACAACAACAAAATGACTAACTCTCTTGTCTCCAGAGTAATGATGATGAGAATGGGTCTGCGGTTCATTCCACCAACACAGCTACTGTTACACATGAAATTATACAAAATTGTTGTGAATTCTGTCCCCACCTAGAGAGAGAGAGAGAGAGAGAGAGAGAGAGAGAGAGAGAGAGAGAGAGAGAGAGAGAGAGAGATTAGGTAATGCATTTTCTTTAGTCTTTTAAATACCATTACAACCCTGCATAAAGCACAATTGTTTTGAAGAAAGTCTTGATTTATTCTTGCCCCTAGGGGGCAGCAGAAGCTCAAAACACCAGCAAGTACCAGGTAGTGCATTTATAAACCTTCCCCTATTCCATCCTAAAGGTGAGTCTGTTATCATTTGAGGGAAAATTATACCATCCATATATTTCCATAAACAATTCTGTCCATGATATGTTTATAAATCCCAAATCTTCTTCACATTGGCTGTACATGAACAGGCTTATCATATCTACCTAGTGAACAGTATCAGATATCCTTATATGGTTTAGGTTTCAGCTTTTTAACGGGGATAGTAGCATCAACATGTTCAGGCTTATTCAGGCAGGAATTAATAGCTATTTATGTGAGAAAAAAAATGTTACTGAAAGCGAGACAGAAGTCTATTGTGGTGACTGTTGAATTGAGTGCATGAATTTGTCTTAGGCAAAAGTGTCTCATCAGTAGTTTCCTATAACATCGGCTCTGAATGTAGTGCTGGCTATTCTTCAAATTACAGATTTATACAGTGCTGTGAAAAAGTATTTGATTTCTTCATCATGATTTCTTCTGTTTTTGTGTACATCTTAATAAATAGTTTTAGATCTTCACATGAAACACACAACACACTAACATAAAACAAAGGAAACACACAATACAGTTTATTTATTTATTTTATTATTGAAGCAAAAAAAAAAAAAAATCCAAAACCTATCACCCATGTGAAAAATGAATTGCCCCCTTAAACTTAAAATCTGGTTGTGCCATCTTTAGCAGCAATAACTGCAACCAAATGCTTCCGATAACTGGAGATCAGTCTTTCACAGCACTGTGGGGGAATTGTGGCCCACTCTTCTTTGTAGAACTTCTTTAGTTCAGCCACACTGGAGGGTTTTCGGGCATGAACTGCCCTTTTAAGCTCCTGCTACAGCGTCTTAATTGGTTCAATTCAGGACTTTGACTAGGTCACTCCAAAACATTAATTTAGAAATTGACTTATTCCTATGCTTTGCATTGTTTCAGCTTACAGACTGAAGACCGGACCTTCTCCTTTAGGATTTTCTGGTAGAGAGCAGAATTCATGTTTCCCTCACTTATTGTAAGTTGCCCAGGCCCTGAAGCAGCAAAGCATCCCCAGACCATCAAACTTCCGCCACCATGTTTGACCGTAGGTATGATGTTCTTTTTGTGGAATTCTGTGTTTGGTTTACACCAGATCTAACGGGGCCCCTGTCCTCCAATGAGTTCCACTTTCGACTCATCAATCCACAGAATATTCTCCCAAAGGGTTTGAGGGTCATCAAGGTGTGTTTTGGCAAAATTCAGACAAGCCTTAATGTTTTTCTGGGTTAGCAGTGGTTTTCACCTCACCACTCTTCCATGGATGCCATTTTTGCCCAGTGTCTTTCTGATAGTGGAGTCATGAACAGTGACCTTTATTGATGCAAGGCCTGTAGATCCTATTGATGTTGTCCTTGGCTTTTTTGTGTATTCCTGGATGACTCTTTGCTGTGCTCTTGGAGGAATTTTGGAAGGTCAGCCACTTCTGGGAAGGTTCACTACTGTGCCAAGTTTTTCCATTTGGAGATAATGGCTCTCACTTTGGTCCTTTAGAGTCCCAGAGCCTTTGAAATAGCTTTGTAACCCTTCCCAGAGTGATGTATTTCAATCACCTTCTTCCTCATCATTTCTGGAATTTCTTTCCATTTAGGCATAGTGTGTTAATGGGTAAGACCTTTTAACCAACTTCATGCTGTTGAAAAAGTTCTATTTAAGTGTTGATTTGATTGAACAGGGTTTGCAGTAATCAGTCCTGGTTGTGTCTAGTTCAGCTCAACCCCATTATGAATGCAGTTTCATAGATTTGGGGAATTAGTAACTATGGGATCAAATACATTTTCCCACAGGCCCCGCTGGTATTGGATAACTTTTTTGCTTCAATAAATAACATTATCATTTAAAAACTGTATTTTGTGTTTACTCAGGTTGCCTTGGTTTTGTCTTAGATTTTGTTTTAATTTAATAACATATAATAAAATGAACAGCCTTGGACAAAAAACAAAAAAGACATAGATTCAAACGTGCACATTAAACATTTTATAGATGAAGTCTCAGGGGAAAACAGGATCTCATGATTAGTCTGAATTACTACTAGTGTTACAGAATGACTGAGAGTGTAATTACTGGGCTTGTCTAAAGACTCGTCAGAGCTTCCAAACCACGTGAAAGTCTCACTCACTGCTTTAATATAATCATTGCATACTTACAAACAATATTAGACACCTCTATATCAGACGTTTTTTGTTAATAAGCTGTATACTATGGTTGTGTAAGTTAACCCGTGTTTGTTAATGTATGTACATGAAATAAAGTAGTTCAAAGCTACCTGTGGGGATTCGTACGGTACAAACACGCTCTGTCTGCCTGTTACTGGGTCGTCCACATACTGACTCAAGTTATTGCCCTCTACTCTTATTAAATGGCTGGCTGGAGCTGACTGACCTGTGGATAGAAGGAAGAAAGCATGTAATTGAGACCACAATACTGATCTATCAATGGTCTATTCACAAATTATTGAGTTTTTGATTAAGTACTGATTAAACACCAATCCAGAGCTTCCAATATTAAGCTTATCAAGTAAAGGGTTGTGTATTTACTTTCGTTGAAGTCACGTCCAAGCTCATGGTTGGGGCAGCGCTTCACCACTTCAGTCACATGCTCAGCCTTCTTGTAAATGGGCATGGCTCGTACCACGCTGCCGTGCGGGGGAGTCGAGGCAAGCTTCACCTGAATCGGGCAGGTCTTAGCGATCTGACAATACAGCTTCTTCAGCAACGGAGAATACTACAACCAAAACCAACCACCGAGATGTTTAGGATATGTAAAAGCATTACAGCTATAACAAGTTCAATTTGAAATGAAGTGTAAGCATTTGTGTGTAATAAATGATTTAGACAAGGAAGTGGTTTGATAGAGTTTTTAAAAAGACCTGTACCAGGATTTGATATCGATTGAGTTCAAGCAGCAAACATCATTTTTGGGCTTTGATGATGATCCAGAAACAAATTCATCTCACACACACACACACACACACACACACACACACACACACACACACACACACACACACACACACACAGACGCACTAACATACACACACACGCACCAGCATGTCAGAGCCTGTCTAACAGTATAAAGACATCCCAAATATTCCAAAATCTATCCTTCTTGGAGCAAAGCTGCTTTGTGTGGACTTGTATCGATATGATTCAAATTTCAAAATGTTAAGTGAGTCAGGATGATAAATATGAGAAAAAGAAACAGACTGGACATTGTTGTTGTTGCAATATCAAATCCTATAAGTAAACTAACAGGTTTACAGGCAATTGTACAATATTCCTCTTATGCAATGATCATTACCATTTAATGCCATATGCACACAGGATAGGAACGCTTAGTGAACCTAAACATACACTTCCTGTAAGTGCCTTGTATCTGTCACTCAGCCTTTTACATCAAGACTGAGTACCACTGCCTGTATACACAGTACATAAATCATTGTCTACATCACTTCATCTAATTCTGATGACCTGTAGATGGGCTGCAATGTGTGCATTTCTTTAACACTCATCAGCCTCTACATAATGCTTATTTTCTTTTATATACCAGCAGGTGGACATGTTTATGAACAGTGTTAGACTACTCATTCTCGAGAACTGAATATGGTTGTTACAGTTTTCTGCAACGTGCATCACTTTACACATTAAGGAATTTGATAACAAATAACACATCAAATCAAATCAAACCCTTTTCTTGATCATCCTTTTCTTGATGCTTGATCATGGTCAGTTATTTGCTTATGTATACCTTACATGTTACATGAAATGGGCTGAAAACCAGAAAATACTTACAATGCAGTAGCACAATGAGCTTATGGATATCGAGAGTTTCAGGCTTAGCTATGATACACACACACACACACACACACACACACGCACACACACACACACACACACACACACACAGGAGCATAAATCACCCTGTGCAGCTGTGAACAGTAAGAGAAGTCTCAACACGCCCAGCCATGACACATCCTCTTTTATACACATCAGTCACAATTGTCTTTGGGGGAAATTAATGTTTCTCTCTTTGAGAGTATACAGTACCAGTTACAGAAGTAAAAAGACTGCACATAGATGCTTAACCATTAGTTTTTGGCTATAAATAAGGCCATTCAGAAAGGTTATGTTTTGTTTCCTATTGGTGTTACTACTTTAAATGGGGTTTAATTTAAAATTTATTTATTTATTTTACATTTTTCATGGACTCTGAAGTGATAATCTTAAGATTTTTTTTGATGTAAGGAGAATGAACAGATACTTCTCTGTCCATTCTGTTTTCAAAGTCACCTTTTTTTTTTTTAAATAAGGCATGTTATCAGTTCACCTATCAGACAAGAGAGGATAAATAAAATGAAAACTCTCCCCTAATGTCTTAGTCCCGTAGCTAACGTTTGGCCCGATGAAATGCTTTCAGATAATAGTTTACATGAATGCATGTGATCAGATTAACTGTAACTGACAGTCTGCTACAAAAGCCATGATGGTTCACATATAAAAAACTGCAACTGAACTGTTTTTTTTTTGTTGTTGTTGTTGTTGTTTTTTTGTTGTTGTTTTTTTTTTTTTTTTACATACGTTTATCAGGTCTGCTACAGAATTTCTTTCCAAGTGCTCAGTTTGGAAATACTTTGCTGTGTCCACATCCGGTCCCTTGCTGTAGAGTGTTTTTCTATCCTATACCATTCCAAGTAGAACTTCTTTAACAAACCCAAAGATTTTACATTCTGTATTAACAGATAAGGTGCTGCAGCATCTATGATATACTGTACATAAGTGCTATGCTCTGGATATGAAATAGTTAAACAAAATTCATGAACATTAACAGAGAAGATGCCAACACCAAAAAAGATCCACAGAAAAAAAAATGCTAAAGTGCAAGCAAATAAAGATGGGAACAAAAGAAATTGATAGCACATCACAGAAAATGATGTAGTATGATGAGAGGGAATGCGAGCGTTGGACCAGCGCAGGTTCGGGCAGGCTCTTCGGCCCGGGCGATAATGATGCGTCTGACGGGCCCATGGGCGTGTTACAGCACGCCGCCTGTGAATTTACTTAACTCTCCTAACACCAGTGTTTCCCAGTCCTTCTCATGGAGTTCCCCCTACACACCAGACTTTAGCATTGCCCCTGCTTTAAGATACACATTTTAACCCCCTGAAGGGCTTGTAAATTATCTGATGAGTTGGGTTGGGAGAAAAGTGCAAAAATGACTACTTGTGTATATAGGTATAAGTGCTTGGAGGAACAGCTGGTCCATGTTAGAACACTACAACAGTATTAATATTCAATTTACGCTCCATTAACCATTTTTAGGATATTCTTACAAGCTTACAAGCCTTAAGCATCAGTTTAGAAACAAAGGTCATTCCCAAAACTGCAAATGAAATCGAACTTTAAAGCTGACCTCAGTGATGCCCTCAGTGTCTTGTGACATTCTTCACACCATTTGCACAGTGTGTAAAGTCACTTGTACTTTCAGTCATATTTCTCCTTCACCTGTCATCCTTTAGATTCACTTATATAAAGACAAGAGTCTCAGCATGTCCTGACCCATACAGCGCAACTCCACCTGGGTAAGGCTCAAAGACACAAGGCTGCCGAGCTGATTTCCATATATTTTAGGATGCTGATTGTTTTTGGATCTCATGGATAGGAGGCAGGTTAAAACACGTACTTGGCTATGTTGAGCAACAGTTGTTTTCCACTGGGGAAAAAAAATATGCAGTCTTAATAATTAGCGTCAGAAAGTAACATTAAGTTACATTAATGATTAAAAACATTTCAAAATGCCTGATCTTGATAGAACATTAAAGGTGTGGTAAGTAATATTTTCTCTGTGTGACTATATCACAAATGATCACTGCTGGTCATTTATTGGCTTGTTACAAGATACAATTAATGATTTCCAGTTACTTCACCTGATGCATGATGTAATATTTATTATTGTTGTGAGTTGTAGTGGAAAATCCTACTGATTGTACCTTTAATGTGTAAGTGTTTGTAGCGGTTCATTGTTATACACGCTACATATACGTGAAACCCTTATGATAAGATGTGTGTGCTGTTGGGTGGAAGGATGCTGCTGGATGTGTGGGGCGTGTTTAGACCCGTCGTCTGACTAGGAGGGTAATGGCTGGGAAAAGCGGCTTCGAACATGCTAAAACGCAAAGCGTGCTCAGACTTGTCTCACGTACATGCCAACAATAATAATAAAAAAAAGTGTTGGGGTCTTTACTGGAAAAGCTGGGGTGTTAGAACTCATTTTCATCTCTTATGACACCTCATGCTTTGAGCCTCTGGAATGTGTGTTTGAAGCAAAGCTCTTATTTGAGCACACTCACACTCATCTCCGATCCTGATGCATAAAATTGTGGTTATGATTCAACCTGTGATATCATGGAATAATAGGAGCCCTGCAGAACTGCTGGAGTCAACAAGCACAATAGGAGCTGCTTCAAGGAACGGATCAAAAGTGGGTATGATGAGTGAGAAAGTATACGCAGTGAAAGACTAACGTTCATTCATTTCACAACATTCTCATCTTTATGAGGGTGTTAGAATGACACACGTGCCACACCAGTAAGTTTGTGCTCTGAGCATGTACAAATGAAAGTGTAGTAGAACATGGAAATCTACATAGAAAGTACATGTGACTGTGATAGATTCAGATATGATGTAAATAATAATAATATTAATAATATGAGTAATGCGACTGGACTTTATTGCTATAAGTTTGAAGTAGGGCTGGGCGATATATCGATATAATATCGATCTCGTGATAAATGATTAAGCAATACACTTTTTTTCTGAGGTATCGTTGGTATGGTGATGTCTTTTGTTTTTTTAATAATTACAAATTAAATGCTACTGAATGGATGCCACTGATTTGATGTTTCTTTTTTTGATTTGATTTTCTTTGTAAGTTTCTTTTTTTTTATTTGATTGTGTTTGTAATCATTAAAGAAAAGTGCATTTCTATTTCTATTTCATCGTAGAAATGTTCTCAAGTATCGTGTTATGATATTTTTGTCATGTCACCCAGCCCTAGTTTGAAGACTTTCATTTAAGAGTCTTCATGAGTTCTACGCTAGTTCTAACATCTCATGGACGAGCGAAGGATCTTCTTCAGCAATTTAGCACAAGCCCAGCAGCGGTGACTACTGATAATTCAAAATGACCTTCATGACTGACACCACACGCAGAGTACAATACACCTTGCATATTAATCTATATAATTAATAAGTGATCTCCAAGATTTAATTTGTAATGGAATTTGTAATGGGTTGACTTTTTAGTTTAAACTTCTTTCATGTTGGTCTATTTTCACTTTGGTTAATGGTTTCCTACATTCTCCACCATATTCAGGTGGACTACCTGTTGATAGTGGTGCCAGTGCGATTTAACTCTCGTTTCATCTCTACCTAAAAAGAGTGATGCAGCTTCGCTTTAGTCCTTTAGTCTGTCAAGCTCTCTTGTCTCTACATCTGCACGCTCTACTCAAACAGATCAGCTTCCAGAGCTTCAACTTTCATGCTAATATCACCATTAGCACCATCACGCTTGTCACCTCATAGATCGCTAACTAGCCAAGCCGAGTCTCTGCCTTAACTCAGTGCAACTGCGCTACATATCTGCATTGCTTTCTGCAACATTGAGTCCTGATGTCTCTGCTAAGTCTGCAGTGGATTTCTCTTTAATATGACACTGGAAAACAGTGAGTGAAAAAAGAAAGCTCTCGCTCTTTGGTTTTCAAGAGCTAATTGCGAAACCTGACCAACGTCTGAGATTGTTGAAAGTTTTTCTCCTATTAAATCACCTCAGAGCAGCAAACAACCAGTAACTTCTCGCAGGAATAATGTGAATACAGCACCAAACAAGAAAGTGGCACCGGAATGGCTACGTACATCACAATTATTTTAATATCAACATATGTGTTCCAGTGTGGAGTTTTCCTTGAAGACTAATGCTCTAAACTACAGGTAACAAACTGTTAACCATAGAGGAGGGCGTTTAGAGGCAGTAGTGTGTGGCACATCGGGTAGGTCACAGTCAATGTGCCACTATCTCTCTCCTCCAGCAGCTCGTGGCTATTCAAACACCGTAGCGGCACCTTTTAACCCCTCACCTTGCCTCTCCTGATGAGTCACTCACTTCTCCTATAGTAATCCCAGATAACAACAGCCTGTCAAGCTTCATCTCCAACCTGGGAAATCCCTGAATTAGAGAGTCGACACTGCATTCCACACAGCTTGGCCATAATCCTTACCAATTTTGCTCTCTTCATCTGGAAGCTTAAGTGAAGGTTCTTGTAGATCAGAAAGACGGTAGGAGAGCTCTTTACCAGCCCTGGCACTATTTTTGGACAGATGCTACTGATCTATATCTTTGATTGACACTGTAAAAAAAAAAATGCTGTAAATTTACAGTACTTATTTTACAGCAACACACTGTCTTGTTATTTTACAGGATTGTACTGTAAACGATCAGGCAATTAGAGCAGTGCAGTGGTTTACAGAAAAGACCAGAAAACACAATGCATACTGAGATATCTCATGTTTTTTTGGCAGGGGTGAGAATGGTAAAAACTGTCCTTGTGTCATACTTGAGTTTAATTTTATATCCTACTAAAAAAAAAAAAAAAATTCACCCTCACACTCTTCAGGAGCCTCTTTGCAGACTAAAATCTACGGATGAGAGAGCTTTGTCTTTTGCAGCCCCTAAGATATCGAATGCACTTCCTTTTGCATTTGTAAATGCTCTCACATTAAACAGTTTTAAGAACATGTTAAATATCCATTTTTAAAAAAATAGCTTATACTGAATAATCTGATCGAGCTTTTTTTCAATAGGATGTTGAGTTAATTATTGTTTGTTTTACATGTATTGTCATCGTTTTGTATTATGTCTGCATTTTTGTATTTTATCTCTATTTCCTGTTTTTGTAGAACTCTGGGTATGAGAAAAGCGCATTATAAATAAAATGTATTATTATTATTATTATTATTATTATTATTATTATTATTATGTAATTTATTAATTCAGTGGTCGAGGTGGTTGAATTAGTGTAAGTTAGTTATGCTAGTTGTGGTGGGTCAGTGGTTAAGGCTTTGAGTTACAGAAATCCCAGCAGCACCAAGCAACCGTGGTTTAATCCTTGAGCAAGACTCTTAACCTTCCCTTGATCAGGTGCAAGTCTCTTTATTAAAAAACGTCAGTGAAATGAGCAAATGTCCTGTAAAGGTATTACAGTACTTCACTGTAAAAATGCTTTACAGTTATTTGACAATTTTACACTGTTACAGTGCATCAAATACACTGTGAAGACCAGCAAATAGAGAATTCACAGGTTGTGGGTTGTCTAAAGAATATCTGCATAACACAGGCCTGGAGAACAGATGGTATGTGTAATCAAATAGGTTTTCTTATTTGATGGCAATAAAATCAAGTCTCTCCAAATATGCACAATCAGTTGATAGCTTGTTGTTGAATAAGTCTATTAACAACAAGCTAAGTCTTTATTTTATTGGTACCAGAGAAGTTCTGACACACCCCTACCAATCTGTTATGTGATAGCAGATAAAAATCTCACTGATAAAACAGTTCTAATTTATTTCTATTACATTACTGAGTAAGCTTTGACCCTTTCTAGGCAAGCTACAAGTAGTGCACAAAAACGTTTCAAAGATGTGCTACAGGCAAAAAATAAATAAATAAATAAATAATAATTTAAAAAATAAAATTACAAAAATTATTGTAGTAAAGAAAATGAAGCAAGAAATCACTGCTTCAGTAATATCTGAGGCCTGGATTCAACAGAGCCGCCAAAAACCCAGATTAAATAAACCTCGATTAAAATACGCAAACAGAATAAACAGCATGACAATTAATGGTAAAGACTCGCCAAGACTCGCATAAATAGTTTTACCATAAAAATCCTTTGTACACATAGTGTACCTCCAGTGATGAACCCTTTGTACATAGATTAGTTTAAATAAAGCTTTGGGGATATGAATAGACTATGTTTCTAATTATATTCTTGTAAAAAAATTAAAAAACCTTATACCTAATGACAGATGCTTTAAATTCAAAATAAAATGCATTATATATATATATATATATATATATATATATATATATATATATATATATATATATATATATATATATATATATATATAACAGTGTTATGTTTAAAGACACTGACAAAGAGATTTGATGCGGTACACAACTATATATAACAACTTCACTATAGCACTTATTATAACACTTATTATATCGCACATGACAATCTTCTTTCTTTTTTTGTGTCAGCTCATGTTCTCACTTTGCCTTGTAAAACATAGTTCATCTTTCCACAGCAAGACACTTAACATTGTTCTCTTTGCAAATATTGCCTGCAGCCAACAAAACCCCAGCAAGTCCATTTTCTCCCTTCAGTTAAGCGAGCAAGCAACCTGTTATCAACACGAAAGCGATATTCTAGACACTGTGTTTATGTGTGTGTGTGTGTGTGTGTGTGTGTGTGTGTGTGTGGTTGTAAAGGTTTAGTGATGCCTGTCATTTATTCCATGTGATGAAAAGAAGGAAACACATCTTTTACCTATTTATAATCTAAGCATAAACGCAGTTTTTACGTCACTTTAAATGACCCATCATTCTAATGGCTTCACCTGATTTCTCTACACAAATCTTACCTGCTCAATCAAGAACACAAAAATGACACCAAGGTTACTAAGATTACTAAGCTGTGGTAGGCATTTTGAGTGATTTTAACCAGTATACTAACTAAGAAGATGAATAGAATAACATACTATAGATATATATTGGCGAAAATATCACAATATCATGATAGTTAAAAGTATTTTCATGATGCATGATATATATATATATATATATATATATATATATATATATATATATATATATATATATATATATATATATATCATGATATTTAGGTTAGCTTAAAAAAAAAGTCTCAAAACATTATATTTTTATTTAATAAAATAAAATTGAACTTAAATGAAATCGAATTAAAAAACACATTATTTCACCCATTCAGACCTGATTTTTTTCTAGATCATAAAAAATATTTTTTTCCTTACATTTAAATCCTTGATAAATAAGGCTGTAAAGGAATTCGAACAAAATATGATGTGTTCCGTTGCTTTTCTTCACGTCCACTCAATACATTTTAATTTTCGCTAACCAATCAGTGAACCTTCTCTTCATTTATGCATTTTTACACTGAATTATGTGATCTACGTTACAACAGATGCATGCTTGGAAGGGGTTAAAAAGGAAAAACTAAATTCAAAATCAAATTCATCAACACATACAGTAAACAGTATGTTCCGATCGATCGCTTAGATTAACTCCCAGTAGAAATAAATAGCATAAAAAAAACAAAAATACCTTAATGTAAAGAAATGTAAATACATGGACAAGGCAAGGTGCACATCCCAGCCACTATCCTTGGTCAGAAAAGTTCCCACAAGGATAACCAACTCTGGGAATGTTTTGGATCATCCAGTGACGATTCTTACGCATGTAGTTGGATTCACAAGAGTCGTATTGTTCGTCTACAACATTAGGCCTTTGGAAAACAGGTTTATATTAAGTGATATTTACCAGCTTTTTAGGTCAAATGCACATAGTCATATTGAACGTCTTCTTCTTTCAAGACAATAAGGGACGCTTTGTCTGGTTAGGAATCAAAGGCCTGGTATCCAGGCCTGGAGACCACTGTATTTTTCCTACAGATTATGGTTACGCAGTGGAATGTATTCACAGAGCTGAGTTAGTCAGCTTACCACATACACACATACACCATACCTTATGTGTTGCTTTTGAAGGCCAAGAGATTACACCCGAAAGGTTCTGAACGACAGATCATTTTCACACATGTGTAGAGTGTGAGAACGAGAGGCGACGCTCTGGCCTGAACGATGGCCACCTCAGTGATCATATTACACTACACACTTAGAGAATGAACAGATCTCATGCTTGAGTTAATCCAACAAGCAGCCTAAAAGCCAGTGTGTGAGAGAAAGAGAAAAAGAGAGAGAGAGAGAGAGAGAGAGAGAGAGAGAGAGACAGCTAACCCCCCAACCTTGCCTCCTCCCCCAGGTTCTATATAGCAGCGTCACAGGGTCAACTGCATGACAGACATGGGTGACACTTTTTTTGTAGTGATGTTGGGCAAAACAGAGAAGTTTCTGCTTTCAAGAGTCTCAGTTTAAAGTCATTCTGAATGGAATTCCAGGTTGTTTTGGATACAGTGACGGTGAACACCCCTCATGTTAAACAGTCTAACGGTATACATTCCTCAACATATGCCGAAACTTCTCAAAATTACATCTTTTTTTTTTTCAACGAATGCTTCATGCAGTCACAGAAGTGTTTAATAATATTAAATTGATGTTCATTATAGTGAGAATCACTGCAAGCTCTAAAACAGGCAAGAAACCATTGATCAGGGAAAACATAAGAGGACAATTTTAAGGAGAAGAAGAGAGAACAAGGAAGAGCATAAAGAAAAAAGAAAAAAGTTAACACGTTCACCAGTGGAGCTCCACTCACCGTCCAGGTGGCTGACTTGGCGGTGCTGGACTGTTGGAAGGTGACCTCAAAGCCGTGCGGCCCAGGGTAGTCTGTGTTGGAGGGGATGGCCGGGGCCGGAGACATGGCCTCGAAGGTGGAGTTGGGCTGCGAGTAGGATGACGGTGTGGGCACGTTAGAGGCAGTCTCGGAGCTGTAGGGGCTGGTGGATGCAGCACGGTTCCCCAAACCCTGCTCCATACTGCTGCTCAGCAAGCTATACTGAGACTGAGTCGATAGAGAGAGAGAGAGAGAGAGAGAGAGAGAGAGGGAAAAGGAGGGGAAGACAGGTAAGCTGGCAGGAAGGAGGGAAGAAGAGGAGCCACAGGTAAACTCGGAAGGGAGGGACGACGGGAGGGAAGTCAAACAGCACAGGTAAAGAGGAGTATAAGGGAGGAGGGAAATGGAAATGATGTGGTTTCGAGGTGTTTGGAAGGAGTTCCACTCAGCTCCAGTTACACCGCACTGAGATTTAGAAGTTGCAGAAGCAGTGCCTCCCCTCAGGCACGGGGGATGTAAAACACAAGCATAATCTGTCAGACATCTAATTGCTCTCCGTACCCCTCTGTCACAGACACACACATACACGCACACATAAACCAACACACCCAACAGTGCCACCCCTTATAAATTACAAAGCTGAAAGAATCTGGGTTGGCAAAGGAACAGTTGCTAACATGAGTAGCAGCTCAGGATGCACAGATTACAGGTAATAGACCACTCATTAAGTTTGCTAGCTTTTACTGTAATAATAGCTATAATTGCAAAGTCCCTTAAGGTATAGTATTATCCGTCAGCATACAGCATGTCCACTGTTTCTGTGACCAGTCGTTGTTTAAAATATATACATACATATTAAACCTGTATTAAATATTGAATCAAAGAAATCCAGAAAAATCCAGAGAAACAGCACTGCACAATTGCTTAGCTTACTTCTGATCATTAGCTTACTTTTTGCATTCATTTCCTCATTACACACATTTAAAACGGTATAAGAAGATTTCAAACATAAGATAAAATGTACAACTACAGAATTGATTAAATTCTAGCAATGAGTGGAATAAATCAGCAAACATCAGTTTAAAAAAAAAAACCCTTGGTGATTTCAACTCAGAGAAATGAAAAGCATGATGGGAGATATTTCTCTCATTAAGCTAGAATCAAAGCTGTACACAAGCTCATACACACAGACCCAAGGGCCTTTACCTTCTTTTTCACATAGTACATTGTCCAAGTTGGTTGAACGCTGGTTCCTCAGTTAATCTCTAACTATATCCAGTAAAGCCTCGAGTACAAGGATGCAGGCGGTTCAGTCACAGAGGCCAGCGCATATCCTCACATACTCTCTCAACACCATGAGCCATCCATTCTCACACATCTCTCTCGGTATTTCTTTGGCGACAGTTCTGACCAGAGCAACGCTCCTGAGCTGTGACCCTTGTGGCTAGCAGCCCTGAGAGTGAGTGATTCAGGGGGACGGAAGGAAGGCAAACGTTGTCCTAATTATGGCATGCCCTTAGCAAGACGACAACACAGGCACAAGTACACACTTGCAGAAAAACACCTCGCGCAAGTCCGGGCCGTGGCAACACTA
The DNA here is from genome assembly GCF_001660625.3 of Ictalurus punctatus. Lineage (NCBI taxonomy): Eukaryota > Metazoa > Chordata > Actinopteri > Siluriformes > Ictaluridae > Ictalurus > Ictalurus punctatus. Next base: position 7,064,529 of record NC_030420.2, on the reverse strand, counting down.
CCTGTCTGACACACTCCCAGTAAAAGTGTTAGACAGTAGGGGAGAGAGAGTGAGAGAGAGAGAGAGTGAGAGAGAGAGAGAGAGAGAGAGAGAGAGGGCGAACACTGAAACAAAATGAATGAATTATAAAAGGGATGAGTTCAGCATCCGTGCAGTAAATAATTTTAGTGTTGTTGTGGAGAAATTCATGCACTCACCTAAACTGTTTAGATCTAAACACCATCCACTTTATTACAAACACCTGTACACCTGCTCATTAATGCGATTATTCAATCAACCAATCATGCAACAGCAACACAATGCATAAAAGGTCAAAAGTCATAATTAATATTCACATCAACATCAGAATGGTGATCTTAGTGACAGGCTGGAATCAGAAACTGCTGATCTTCTGGGATTTTCACACGCAGCAGCGTCTAGAGTTTATACAGTATGTTTAGGAGAACGGACAGATTGGTTTGAGCTGACAGGAAGGCTACACTAACTAAAATAAATACTCTTTACTTCCAGGGCAGGTGGAAAAGCATCTCATCTCAGCAATGAACAACACAGGAAACCTTGAGGAGGATGGACTACAATAGCAGAACACTACATCAGGTTCCACTCCTGTCAACCAAGACCAAGAATCTGAGAACAGTTTGTACACAGAAACTGGACAGTTGAAGATTGGAAAAATGTCACCCTCCAATGTATTTCTCCAATCTTCAAAGTTGGATACACTCGGAAGTTGGACGGTGAGTGTATGGCATGCCAAAAATATTTTCTACCATTTAAAAGCACCTAGTGCAATGGCATTTTAATTTTTAGATAAAAAAAGGAGCATGTAGCCTATACATTAATTATTAATTAACAGTACAACAGTACATATTAATTAACAGTACATTTTCAAAACATGCATCACTCTTACATATTAATGTAGAAATTATAATGTTCTAAAGAGGAAAATTGTCATTCAGAATCGTGGATCATGCCGTAGCTCTAACATTTTAAATATGTATATAAACCTTCTACTAGATAACAGTGAGAAATTAAGAGGCTTAGAGAGATAATCTAATATCTCCAGGGCCTTTCAGTCCAAAGTGTATTTGTTCTCTCTCTCTCTCTCTCTCTCTCTCTCTCTCTCTCTCTCTCTCTCTCTCTCTCACACACACACACACACACACACAAACATTGGGGAGGGGTTTTAATTGTTGTTAAAATCTCTAACATGTTAACTGCTTTTAAATCTTTCAATACTTTACAATCATCTGCTCACTCTCTTATGTTGCTCCGTAAAATAGTGCTTTGAAAAATCCACCCCCCCATAACCGGGGGCTTTCCACACAGGTGTGGAGTCAAACCTGCACTGTCAGCTCTCAAAATGTTTAATGCTGCGAAGAACGTCCTTTAAGTGTGCACTCACACACTAGCACATGCACTCAGGTAAACCTCATTACAATGCTGGAACATGTCGTTGAACAAGTCGAAACAGGACAAAAACAAAGACGCTCCTTTGCACAACTGTGTGTGTGTGTGTGTGTGTGTGTGTGTGTGTGTGTGTGTGTATACGAGTGTGATCTAAGCATTCTTTCTGACCTAACGGATTAAGGATAGGAGTAACATGCACACCCAAACAGCATCTCTCTCTCTCTCTCTCTCTCTCTCTCTGTCTGTCCCTCTCTCTCTCTCTCGCGCTCTCTCTCTCTCTCTCTGTCTCCGTCTGTTTCCGTCTCTCTCTGACTCTGTCTGTCTGTCTGTCTCTCTCTCTCTCTCTCTCTCTCTCTGTCTCTCTCTGACTGTCACTTACAGCTTAGTGAGTCCAAGCAGAGAGACGGTCAAACGTAAAGTGCATGAGGTAAAGCTCCGCATCACTGAGGCAATGACTCTTACTAAGCCAGAGCATTAAAACTTTTACTTTGCATTAAGTTTTTCTTACTTTTTTTTTTTTTTTAACAGTTGGACCCATTTCTCAATACTTGGGTACGCTAGGATAAAAATACGCTAGAACCCATTTCTCAATACTTAGTTTTCCTAGCCAACTTTCAGCTTGGCACAGCAGTTAATTTCACACCCACAATGCACGTCAGCTACCAAAACACTCCATAAATGTCGCACATCAACTCATTCTTTCATGACATTAGCAAAGGTTGTCACCCAACAATCTCACTTTGTCACTCATAAAACAATGATCTAAAAAATGCTAATAACGGGGAGCATTACACAATGTTGGCTTTTTTTTTTTTTTGCTAAACGAGAATGACCTACTCTACTGTTTAGAATTAGTTTTGTTTTGTTTTGTTTTTGATGACCATTTCAACGACTGCAGTTTCCTGCACATCAGTGAAAATCCTAGTTCTCCCACCTGTGGGAAGTAACCGTTGAGTCCTAAGCTGAATTAAAAAAAACAATTACACACGAGTAGGTTTGGAGGCTTTGCTCAATGTGGCCTACTTCTGAAATGCACAGTTCAGTCACACGCCCTTGCAGAACGCACATCTTACCTGTTGTTTTTGGCTGCACATTCAGACCAGCCCCTCTCATTGATAAACCATGATTTATTACATGATCAATTATAGTAGCCCTAATCTCATCTGAAACTACAGCTCTTCATCTTCCTTTCAGTCTTCTTTCACCACTCATATGTACTCCTCTCCCTCTCACTCTCCCAGCCAGTCTTCTTCCTCTGTTAGCCACTTCATCTCTGGCTGTGTCCATGTTGACATTACTGTAGAATTTCTCCTAAAATGTCCCCTTTTGTACAGATAGTAATGAACCTGAAAGACTAACACCTCGATAGGCGTTCAGCTATGATGGGAATCAGCTGTGGTTGGTCTAATCAATGGTAAGAGAGGTGAACAGAAAGGATGTTTAAAACTTGGGCTCCTAAATGTTAGATCTCTCACGCCTAAGGCAATTGTTTTTAAATGAAATTGTCACAGATAATAATTTTGATGCGCTCTGCCTTACTGAAACCTGGCTTAAATCAAACGATTATATTGGACTAAATGAGTCCACACCACCTGGTTACTGTTATACGCACGAGCCCCGTATGATTGACGTGTTGCAACAATATACAGTAATACTCTTAATATTACTCAGAGAACAGGACATAGGTACAACTCATTTGAAGTGATTGTGCTTCATGTTAGACGTTTAGGTATAGGAAAAGAATCCATGCTATGTCTTGCTCTGGCCCGTGTATAGACCCCCAGGGCCCTACGTAGATTTTTTTTTAACGAGTTTGCAGATTTTCTTTCAGACTTAATAGTTAATGTGGACAAAGCACTGATTGTCGGAGATTTTAACATCCACATAGACAAAAGAAATGATGCATTAGGACTTGCTCAACAGTCCTACTGAACTCCTTTGGGGTCAAACAAAATGTCACCGGTCCCACTCATCGCTTCAATCATGCACTAGACTTAATTATATCTCATGGAACTGAGGTTAATGATATAAATATTCTACCACAAAGTGATGTTATCACAGATCACTGTCTCATTTCATGCACACTGCCTGTAACTGAGATTAGCCATTTAGAACCGCGTTATCCGATGGGTAGAACTATTGTTCCAACCACCACGGACAGATTCATATGTAAGCTGCCTGATCTGTCATAAATGCACTGTTTACCTATAAATACGATTGAACATGGTGACTAGCAATATGGGCACTATGCTCGCTAGCACTTAAGATAATGTTGCCCCGATCAAATGAAAAAAGGTTAGAGAGGAACATCCTGCACCGTGGTACAACAGTCATACTCATGCTCTCAAGAGAGCGACTCGTAATCTTGAGCACAAATGGAAAAAGGCTAATCTAGGGGTTTTTCGAATTACATGGAAGGACAGTATGTCTAGCTATAGACAGGTCCTAAACGGCCAAGCTCCTTTATATTTAACCAATCTTCTATCGCATTACAATCCTTCATGCTCTTTAAGGTCGCAAAACTCTGGACTTTTGATAATACCAAGGATATCAAAGTCTACTAAAGAAGGTAGAGCTGTTTCACATTTAGCTGCTAAACTCTGGAATAGCCTTCCTGATAATATTCAGGGTTCAGACACACTCTCAGTTTAAATCTAGCTTAAAAACGCATTTCTTTAATCTAACATACACATAACGCATCTCATAACCTTGTTATGCAGTCATCTCTGATAAACCAATAACAACTGCGCATGGTTATCCCTGCCTGAGATTCAATGAACAGCAGCCACGCTAATCCTTCTCCATGTGTTTCCTGTTCCTAATCAGTGAATGTGCCAGCTCCAGCTCAGAGCCAGCCTCTACGAAGATTCCAGATGACACCAGTGCAAAGACTTTGGACCAACGCTCTACACGTGTTGCTCCTGGGATAGCAGTGGGCCTGAACCGTTCTGCTCTCTGGGCCGGCCTGGACCATCCTAGTGCCCTGTGTCTGGCGTTCCCGTCGCTTGGAGGACAGTCACTGTCGCTGAGGACGGCCCCATATGGATAGCCAATGGACACTTGGAAGCCATGGAGATGGCACTGGACGGCAACTGATGCGGGCGGTTTTGGTGTGGTGTCTTTTTGCGCCCGGGTCTCCATCAGTGGACAGTGCATGATTTCAGCAGAACAGACTTCGTGTTGAGACTGTGGTGAATCTCCTGATTACACAGCTACACTTTTGTTTTATCATGTGGCACACAGTTATAGAAGGGATTTATTTATGACTACACTATCCGTTGAAGAAGAAGAAGAAGAAGAAGAAGAAGAAGAAGAAGAAGAAGAAATAACTGTAACTAGCATTATTTACTACCTTAACAAACCATAAACTTCAGCATTAACAAACCTTCAATAATATTTTATTTTATAAATACGTGTATTTAATTGGCATTTGTTTGATTATTACACAAATACACCTGTAATGACAAATATTTATTCGATCCAGGAGTAAAAATCCACATAAATGAGCTAAATTCAATTACAGCATGTTCGTAAATGTTGATAACTTAATGAACCCTGGTCTTCAGGTGTAAATATTGGGCCTTTTTATACTTAAATTTTATACTGCCGATATCTCCGAAAAGTGTATTGCAACATAATTTATCGTGATATCGATATTATATTTTCATTTCTTACATCAAACTGCTCAGATGTGGTCCTAAAGTCTGAGACCTCATTGAAAAATCTGGGATTTTTATTTATTTTTAAAAAAAATATTTTTACAAACTGGAAATAAACAAAGTTTTAGAATTTTGACAACTCTAAAACAGAAAAAAAAGTAATGTGCAGCATCTGGACTATTCGATATTCAAGATGTTGCACAATATCTAGGTCACTATTTTCACTATTTCCTGTGTATCTTATCACGTCCATGGAAGCACAAGTTCATATGACGCGTTGATGGATTCACTGTATTGTAGATACTGTAGATCATACCGTAGATGATACTGTAGATCATCAGGGTTTACACAAACTTGTGGAGTCTGTCAGCTCGAGTGCATGCTGCCATTAAAGCAAAAAAGGGGACATACCTACAGTAATACTAAGAAACTCTCAAATTCTATTTTTCAAAAACTGTTGCTGATAACATTATTTGTAACAAAAACCTTTGTGTTGAAATTAAAAGAGAATTCCAAACAGAAGCATTTTCACTGAGTTTTCAATCCCACTGTATGTTTGGATTGATTTCTGCCTCATCTGCAAGTCACTTTTGGTAGAAAAAAATGCCAATTATTTATTTATTTATTTTTTAAATGAGAGTGGTGCATGTTGACAATGTAGATTAGCTGATTTTGTTTGTTGTTTGTTTGTTTAATGCAGTTTAACTCTATCATATAAGCACTGACAGTTTTTACAATACTTCTAACCTTCTAAGTTTCACCGCCATTTCATCTCACTTCCCACAATTGTAAACTCAAGTCATGACCATATCCTCATTTAATCACAAAAAAATCTCTTTTTTTTCAAAAATAAGCGAGTGAAAGTGAGAGGAAAATTAGATCTCATGAGTTTTATTATGATGACCAGGCAGCCCAGAGTGAGTAGCGGTGGTGGTGGTGGTGATTCCCTGCCATGTCTACATCTATTCACAACATCTTATCATCTTATCATTCTGATGATATTCCAGATAAAGATGATGAAAAGGATGGCTTGTGGAGATGATGGGAGCCGATATGTTCAGCATGACATAATGTTGCACATCTTCAGAGCGTGCACAGACACATCTTTACTGGAGGAACTGAAATGACCGCTAACAGAATGCAAAACATATGCTAAAGTGCAAAAACATCGCCCTCTACTGCACAGGTAGTGTAACGCAGTGAGTCAGTGTTATTGTTACTGCATCATGTTTAGTCAGGGCATGTGACTCAGGTGTGTTAGAAAATCAGCACAGTATGTAAAAAAAATTAATAAATTAAAAAAAAAAAAAACTTATTTCGTCTTTTTACAGTGAACATGTTTCGATTAGGCAGGCCTGATTTGCTGAGTATCATAACTCGCCATTGTTTTGCTAAATATTTTCTCAACAACTCAAATGATAAGATTTGAACAAATTTCATTTTCACATTGAATCCTCAAGCCTCAAGTAATGTAGGACTTATTAAATATTATATAAATATTCTCTTTATGACAAAACATGTCTTTTACAGTACAAAAGCTCTAAACATCATTGAACCAAACTCCATCAGCTATCACTATAATTCACATAACCATGCAGGTGCATCAACAGGTGTTAACCTCAGAGACATAGCACACAGTGAAACAAATGCTACTACCGCTGTATAATCACAGTGAAATAAGCATTAGCTCTGCTTCAGCTCCCCAGTGCCACCTTAACTTCTGGGAATTTGAATGTAAACACATGCAACACTTACAACACAAACCGAAAAGAAAAAAAAAAAAAAACATTCCTACTTATTTACATCTATAAATCACATATTTCTAATTTCAAACTTGTCAAATATGTACTTCAGAATTTTCTGTATCAGTTCATAAAACAAAATCGTTGCTATCATCTCAAAAACTTTTTTTTCTTCATGATTAATAAGAAAATTATGCTTAAAAAGTTAAAGAGACACTTTTTGCTCCTGACCTTCTCTATTAAACTAGACTCTATTAGACTAGAATCATGTGTTATCTTTTAGAAGAATGAAGCTCACCTACCGTGCTGTAGTGATGAGCCGGGTCACCTGTGCACAGCATTGTAGCGCTCCTGCAGGGCGGGCGGCCATAAGGGCGCACACTCTCACCCAGCCGGTCATGTGACCTCACACCTACAGGCGAGCGCGGTAAGAACCAATACGTTCCCCTTCACACTGAACTCTGTGCCTGCTGAACTCTGCAGCTCTGAATACGGCTGAGTGTAGAGGACAAGTGCGAGGATAGTTCTCTATATTCCTCCAGCCGTCCCGGCCCTGTCAACTTCTAGCTGCAGCTAACAACAAATATTGGACCTCCCACTTTTTGGCCTCATGACTATTTATTAACCGAAAGGGCAGGCCTGGACTTGCCTGCTGATGAATCGGACGATACCAATGTTGTTTGGAAGGGGACAGGTATGAGAGCAAGTGAAAGGAGTATCTCTGACGAGGACTGAATTGTGGCATTGCTTGCATGGAGAACATTTTTAAAAAAACTACATTTCATTAGATCTGTCCTTCCTGGTAGTGGTGTGTTAATACACAATGCAAGACTAGCTAAAGAAAGGACATGTCAAAAACCACTGCAAATAATCTACACAATCTGTCCACAGTATACATTTATAAAGGAAACAATTGTACATTTTATGACCAATTACTGTAAAAATAAATAAATAATAATAATAATTACAGCAATGTTTAATTACATCTGGATGTGCTACATGAATATAGAAAATGGTTGGATAAGAATCTCATGATGTTTGGTTTTATTTTTAAGCAATATATTTATCAGCAGTTGATTAAAAATACTCTAAAATGGACGCATCTGCAAAAACCCATTCAAAGAAAGCTCAAGCACTGGTAGTTCCAAGGCAAGATAATCAGGTCACTACAACGTCTCATGATACAATGGGCAAAATACAAGTCCTCTAAAACATCCATCCAAACATCCCTCCATCGCTTCCACACCCCCTCCCTCCTCAACAACTGCCCCCACCACCACCACCACCCTTTCAGCACGTGTGCCCCAGATGGAAGGGAGCAGCAGGTGTCATGTTCTTGGCTTGGTTTTCCCTCTAATTAAGCCATTTTTCCCCCCCTCCTCCCCCATTTTAAATCCCACGCCATAGCCAGGCCTGCTGTGGAGAGGGAAAAACATAGCAGAGAAGAGGGAAAGCAGGCAATGAGGAGGGAATCTGCACCGATGTGGAGGGAAAAGCAACCTGGCCTGGTACGGCAGCAGAAACAGAGGTCTTGTATAGAGGTTTCAGCAGACAATTTGGAAAACAGTTCAAAATGGACCTAGAAATGGTCTCGTTGGAAGACAAAGATCTGTTTGGATTCTTAAATGCTGTTTCTGATATGAAAGTTTGCTATATTTTAATATACATGATGTAGAAATGAAGCTTAAAAAAAGGTTATATATCTGGCCTGTTGTTACACATAATTACCAAGCTCTTGTTATAGCCTAATATATATTACATATTCATACTATACTTCAGCATAAAGATGGTGGATATAGTAAAAAAAAATAAAGATAAAATAATAACAATAATTAAGCAGTAGTACACAAAGTTTGCAGAGAAATAGGACATTTTGGATGAATGTCCCTAATAATCTATCAAGCAAAGTGGAAACTTTGTGTACTAGGCCTAATTCTCTCTCTCTCTCTCTCTCTGTCTAAAAAGAATTATTTATTTGTTTATTTATTTAAATTATTACTATATAAAAATAATCAACCGAACTCATTTCACTTACTACATAGTTTTCTTAACCCTGTGCTGATTATTCGATGTATATCCACCTGATTCATTCAACACTTTGTTGATACAAATTTAACCATCACATTTAATTGTTACTTTGGGGCTATGGATGAGTAAGTTTGAACTGTTATAATATCTGTTGTAATATATAAAGCCTGATTAAGAAAGAAAAGTATCTCTAAAGTACTTCCAGTGTATCTCTACCCCTATTGTAGTGGGGTCTGTGAAGCATAGTCGTGATTGTGACTGATCTTCTAATTTAGTTGCAATGATGGAAATCCCAACCCACCATTATCAAAGTTATTATATTTATTATCATTATAATTATTATCATCGTTAGATTATTTGACAGGTCCCATATATTGAATGGGTTTAATCCAAACCTCAATAATTCCAAAATAATTAAAAGCTTTATAGCTCTATTAAATCGAAAAGTCAATATTTCTAATAGTGCTCATGAAATAAATCTGTACTGAGGGGGCAGTGGAATTTATTTAAATAAATAAATAAATAAATAAATAAATAAATAAATAAATAAATAATTGTACAGTACCCAATACATTAAGGAGCTGGTCCTGCTATGAACTAAATCAACCTGTACAAATTCTGTGTCTTTTCATTTTCACACAGTTACTGAATTTACTGAATCAAATCATTTAAAAACATTGGTCTGGTACTGAATTCTCAACTAGTTGCTATTAAATTAGAAATTCACAGCATATGTCAATAACAGTTACAACCCTACTTCTAGCCACCACTGAAACCACAGACATCGTCTATGACCCGATCACTGGCAGTGTAAGAAAATGTATAACAGCTTAGGGTATTATGTGCATCTGTAACAGAAAGCAATAAAAAGCCAGACAAATTTGTTTGACTTTTTTGTTTTCTCACCATGACGTTGTCATTCAGGTCTCTCATCTGATAGACGTCCATACACACTTCGGCCCGGTTGTTGGGCATGGTGCTGGACGCACCCCTATCTGGATGACTGGTCTGAGGGAGCTCGAAATACGTGCTGTCTGGTTCCCTACAAAGTAATATCACAGGCTCAGTGAATGATCAGCAAGTATTGCTAAGAGGAGTCTAAGACTGCATGTACTGTGAGTCGTGTAATGACTTAAATTACTGACATTCTTGATTATTTCACCACTAACATTAAAAATAATAAATAAATAAATAAATTATGAGATACAACTGCACCAGCAAAAAAAAGCAACATCAGCATTACTGTTCTGTCCAGACTATATAATAATAAAATATATTTAACGTAATGCAACATATGTTATGATGGATAGGGAACTCACAGGCTGCTCCACAGGTGCTCAAATGTCGTACCCTCATCACTGGTGGAGGACTGGGACATCTTGGACATGGGATGCTCCACCGTGGGGTAGATTACTCTAAAGAGCACATACATTGTCAGTGCTATTTATTTCCTGATCATAACTAAGTCACTATTTATAAGAGATAATGTCATAATCAAGAGAGTTCACTTGTATTACTCCATGTATTTTCTACATCCCAGTTGTTTATGTTTAATCATTCAATTTTATCTAACAATGCAACTTCCATTTGGGACATTTTTCCCAAAGTTGACCAATTATGACTCATGAATAAGAGCCAATGTTTGAATCGAATGTGCTGGAGAACCCTTAGCACAACAGCGATTTCATTTGAAAGCAATTTCCACCCAGGCTCCCAGTGCTGCTTCTCCTGTCTAAATCCCAGCAGGTTTCCAGGCTGGGTGTGCAGATTCAGAATCAAGGTGCCGAGTTTGGCAGGCCTGGACCTGCCTGGCATCATCCCGATGGGGCCAGCGCGCCACGTGATGCAGGACACACTTCCTTCCTCCATACTCTTCTCCACTCAGAGAGAGAGATGTTTGCAAGACAACATCTTCTGATCAGACGCCACCAAGACATACACACAGAATCTTCCCTAACAAAGGGATTCACAAGCAGTGGACTTATGGCAGTCTTCCTCTAGTTTTGACCCAATTTCCTTTCATCTTAACCGACAGTGAAAGTGTTCAATCTAATGCTCACTTTACCATTCAACAATTATATATTTCCTAAGTATTTTTTGTTAACTCAGCCAAATGAGAATGCTTTAATTAAAATCATTAATAAGATCTGCTTCTAAACCACAAAAAAAAAAATCAAAACACGATTTGTTGTGTTGCAGGGTTAGTTTATGTATATTTCCATCTAACTGACCCTTACATTAGTCTATAGTGTCCAATCCTTTTATAGGCTATACACCACGGGCTATTTGACCAATGTAGAGAGATGTAGCATTATGATTTGCCATGCTGTGCTTTTAAATAATTTTTTTTTTTTTAAAAAGATGCAAACTTGAAATTGTTCATCCAACCTGACACGCAAATGAGTCTTTAAACAACACCCTAATGACTAGTTAAGCATTTTGCTTATGCATCCAATGCACTCCTGAACCACCACCCCCCTCACCCCCTCACACACACACACACACACACACACACACACACACACACACACACACAAATCACACTACCGTATATTGGTGTGCAAATGCATCTATGGTTTTCCCCACGTATTTTCTCCAGAACATCCTAGCCTCGATGACGTCACGACTTCAAACCCTCCACCCGTGAGGCGCGCTTTCTGGTGCGTAGCGCGCGCGTCCCTTTGCTTCCCCGGCAACGACAGGGAAAGCGACCACGTCCCAAACCGCACAGCGTTGTACTAAGTAGTGTATGTGTGTACAATAGCGTACGGTGGCGTAGTGTACAATCTTTGCATATTTTAGTTCGGATTGGGACAAAGCAAAGGGTGTTAGATTTGCTCCAAACACACTCGCACACCTTTTGCTTGGATGCAAAAATGGTTCGAGCTTTCCAAAGTGGGACTGCGTATAATACTTTACAGAATCTAGGATAAGTGGTTAAAAAAAAAGTCCTTAAATAACTATCAAACCTAGCACAACTCGGAGTAGTGCTCCAAATACGCGTCATGGCACATGCGTAATTCTGTGCGTAAAGCTAGGTAAGACGCAGATTAAATTACCATTAACATTAGCATTAACATTACTAACAACTAACTCGAGTTGATAATAAAGTTGAAAGTCAAAAGCAGTTAGAAGAGATATGTGTGCGTCCTAAATTAGAGCCGTATTCCCGCGGCGGCTGTCGCCTTGAGACCCAGAGTCTCTGCTCTGCCAGCAATTACACACAGACAGTGGGGATTAACACTGAGAATTGAATTAACACTTAAATGCACTATAGCGCTTCACCCTTTATACGGGTTTACAGCAAAAACAAAACCATAACTTCAGCACCAACATGCCGGACTGAGAGAACATTAAATATCATTTTACCTTTCATCGTCCTGAAGTTAAACTCAGACAGTGTTTTAGGCGAACGACACCGCTATCCATACAGATCAGTGAGAGATTGTAGCCATGCAGTCCCAAAGCTTCAGTTAACACACTCGTACACACACTGAAGTTAGTGAAAGCAGCCTTGACAACACGGTGTACACAATACAATCATATTCTCAAGCTCACTTCACACACTGCGACAATACAACTACATATCTCAAAAGTCCTTTAAATCACCAGGAACCAATTACATCATCCTAGGAATTATAGGAAACAACAACAACAACAACAACAACAACAATAATAATAAAAACACCAATAATAATAATAATAGCAACAATAACAATTGTAATAATGATAATAATAAAAATAATAATAACGCTATTATTATTATTATTATTATTATTATTATTATTATTATTATTATTATTATTGTTATTATTATTATGACATCGACACACGGTCATTATTTTACAGTCTGTAAAGCGTTATATGACACACAAAAGCAAACACGCACAACATCGTAAGTCTTCACATTAACGAAATCCACACACAATTCTGCTCATACATTAACTTAATTTTTTTTTTTTTAATCCATCGTTACAAATAGATATTTCTCTTTAAACGAATATCTGGGCTAGGACAATCCATGAGTTTTACCTGATTTAGTGAAAACAACTCAGCCCTGATTTCCAAGTGCACTCAGTCCGACTTGTTTTTTTTTCTTCTTCTCCCCGCAGTAATGATCAAACCTGAACTCTGACCACCGCATCACCTTCACACTGCCTACTATCGATTTCTAACTCGCACAACGCACACACATATACATATACATATACAAATCTATAACTACATTTATTCCAGTGCTCACAGTTCAACATCAAGCCGAATTTTCTATTTTTGCGCCAAAGTGATGATTGTGGCATAGAATAAATTATGATTTCGTCAGTATAATAAATAACACGTTATTATTATTATTATTATTATTATTATTATTATTACTACTACTATTACATTGACGCAATAATAATAATAATAATAATAATAATAATAATAATAATAATAATTGCGCAGTCTATTTTACAGTCTGTAAACTGATTTCTTACATCACAAGTCCTTGAAAAACAGAACAAACAAAAACAAACAAATCATGTTTACATTGCTGATTGAATTAATCTTTACATTGCTGACTGAATGACTCTTTACATTACTGACTGAATGAATCTTTACATTAGTGACTGAGTGAATCTTTACATTACTGACTGAGTGAATCTTTACATTACTTATTGAATGGATCTTTACATTGCTGACTGAGTGAATCTTTACATTACTTATTGAATGAATCTTTACATTGCTGACTGGATAAATCTTTATATTACTGATTGAATGAATCCTTACATTAGCCTACTTGACCGCAGAAACACTCAGGAACAAGTTCACTATAAGGCCAATAACACATTCCCGCAAAATACACCACTTACCTTGTATAATGAAATTCGCGGTCCAGCTTTGAAATCTCCACAGCGGCCTATAACCTCCTGAATCCCGGAATCATTTTTATTGGAACTGTTAAAATCCGGACAACTCCTAAAGAGAATAATATCCGGCTAATAAGCGGCTGTGTGTGTGTGTGTGTGTGTGTGTGTGTGTGTGTGTGTGTGTTGAGCTGAAATATCCAGTGGCAGTACAAACACACGGCTCAGAGGATGAAGCGGGTGTTTAGTTCAAGGTGCAAATGAACTGAAACGAACTGAAAAGCGAGCGCGAGGCAGTGGGAAGTGTGTGTAGGAGCTGATGGAGCAGGTTAGGGGATGGGGAACTAGGTTTGCTGGGATGGGCTGGGTGCTGGGAGAAATAGGGCTGATAGGAGGAGGCGTTAGCCGCCGTTTGGGCTCACACGAGCGGGAAACGCCACTCTCTCACCAGGGGATCACACAGTGCGCTGATCCAACAGCCCTGCAGCCTCACACACAGCCAAGCAGTAGGCTACTCACACTCACTCACACACACACACTTTCTCACACACACACACGCTATCACTTTTCATTGCAAATATTTAAACTATCATAAGGGTTGTTATAATTTTGTAGCTAATATTTTCAGTAAAAAATATATAGATTTTAAAAAAATATGAATTTGTAACACTACACGTCGAACTAATTTTCCATCCACATTCCCATTAACTTCAAATTCTACGCTTTTAAAACTCATTCACGCTGATGAACTACATTAAACTACATTTCCCATGACGCACAAGCACAACGCTGATTGGTTGCTTGTTGATACACTTCCGAAACACCAGTCCAACCGTCAAAAAAAAAAAAAAAAAGACTCAAGGTTTTAGCTGCACAGATGAACTTCCTTCATTTTCTACGCTGTTTATCATTTGAAACTCTCCTCTAGTCCGGTCTACAAGGTAAATATGACGTGTTCGAGGTTAAGCTAATCGCTCCGAGGCTGTTGTGATTAGTGAGCGTGTTTGAATGAGATAAGCTAGCCAGCTAATTATAACGGACACGTTGTGGCGGTTCCTTTGGTAGCCTATATCACACCGCCAATATTTAGTCATCTGTGATTCATTTCTAAAGTGAAATACTAGCAAAAGAGAAACCTGTTAGCTTGTAGGAATCTTAAGGGAAGCATAACGTCGTGTGTAGGCTACAAACAAACACGGGCTGAGTCCCAAATGAATGCTTACTCCCTGCATGTAGACTTAATAGGTCACTGCAGCGTTTTGAGTAGATTTCTATGTCTGAAAAGTTTAGAAGGGGTGAGAAATGACCTCTAATAAATCATATATTAGAACCAATGTACATCTGTCAGATTTTATTAATTCAGTATTCTCAGAAACTTACATGTTTTAGGAACAGGAGAAAACCGAGGAGTAAATTAGTTTATAATGTGTAAATGTTATAAGGTATTTATAATGAATGTAGTTTATGTTTATATTGTATAATCAGCTTCTTGTTTTGAACTGCTGCTGTAATCATAAATACTGTTTTGTACTCATCCTCTTCATAATATACTCATACTGAACATCCTTTCAACACAGGTATTATGATGATGATGATGATGATGATGATGATTATTATTATTATTATTATTATTATTATTATTATTTTCCTGATTTGCTGTAGAAGAGTACTGATTTTATAATCCCACTATTCGGTGTCACCTGTAAGACAGTGGGCTTTGTTTTTGAGTCTGTTTGCTTGTAAGATTTCTTCCTCATGTCCTCGCAGAGAGTTTTTCTTTGCACACTAATAAAATTGAGAGACACTGGAGTTGCTCGATGTTATAAAAGTACTGACGATACACAAGGTTTCCAGGAGAAGTGTATCGTAACATGATGATATGTTAAAATGTTGATCGTCGGCAAGTTTTGGTGAGTCAGCGATGGCGTGTAATGAGAAATGAAATGGAAAATATCAATGACTGTTGGCGAATGAAATCAGTGCTTATTAGTGATGGGAAGTTCGGATAATTTTACTGACTCGGATCTTTGAATCTCGTTCAGCAAAATGAACAAATCTTTTTTCGAGTCATTTCATTAAGTTCAGCAGAGTATAATTCAAATCTCTCTCTCTCTCTCTCTCTCTCTCTCTCTCTCTCTGTGTGTGTGTGTGTGTGTGTGTGTGTGTGTGTGTGTGTGTGTGTGTCCAGACATGAATCACTCTCTAAGACAACATGTTGTTTCGCGAGTCATAGTAAAGATTCGTTCATGAGCGACACATCTTTAGTGCATATAGTCTATTTCCCTAAATGCAGGCTGCATATGACATTGAAACCATGTTTATTCAGTAAATATAAATTAAGCAGCCCTCCATAATTGGAAGTAAAAGGAACATAAGAGTCAACGTTTATAGCAATTCGATCATTTAAGTTAAATTATACAAATAGTGACGGAAGTCTAAACATAAGAGTGCTCTGTGTATAATATAAAACTCTTCTTGTTCATCTAAATGAATATTAACACTATTATTTCAGACTCAGCCATGTGGATTTCGGTGAAGTTGGAGTGGCGCCATCATGTGTTTCATATGAGTTATTATAACAAAGGCATTGCTGTTCAGGCAAAACTGTTCCACAAAGTGGGTGAATGAAAGTTGGCATCATGCAGTTTGCATGGATGAAAAAATGAAATTATACTTCTGATTTACAATATAAAAAAAAACCCAAACAAAACATTTCGAAAGAAAAATGAATGTGTTTCGTGCAACAAGACAGTTATACAAAATAAGTAGAGAGGAACCATAAGAAAGAAGTCATATGTTTGCTATGACCCTTTTGGTCTCTGGATCAAATTTGAAGAAGGCGTTGCATGCGATTTAGCAGATATTTTTGAGAAAAAAGGGGTTGAATAATCTGCTCAGAGGATGCAAACCATCATTAGAGGCAGTTATGAAGGCACTTGGTATGGTACTGTTTGGTGCCACAAGGTACTGGGTAATTTAGATTAATTTCAGAAAGTGTAATGCAAACTTTAATCTTACAATTTAGAATTGAATAATATTCTTATATATTATACTAATACTTATTTAATATACTAATATTCCATAACATGTATTATTTGAACATTTTTGTTACATGTGATAATGAAAGAACATCTGTAAAACGAAATGTTATATATGTATATATGTATGTGTATAATATATAAATATAAATTATTTTATATATAATTTATATATATTTATATAATTTATATAAATATAAATTCATTTTGTCTTAAGACTTTGGAAATGTTTTCACTTTAATGTGTGTATTAAGGCAGAACACAGTGCTAAGTATTTATTTTAGTCTGTGCAGCTGCTGAAAAAATCTATATAACTGATGTGAATCTTAAATCCCAGCAGCAGGAGAATCCTAGCATTCACCTTTCGCGCATCACCTTTCGTGCCCTGGCATGAATTTCTCCGAGCTCCTGAAGCAGTCCAACCAGCTGTGCAAACTCTCCCCTGATGGAAAGTATTTGGTATGGAATCAAATCTCAGCATTTGATATAGGTGTCATAACTGTCTCCTAATGGAAATTATGATCCTAAGCATCTTTGATAAAAACTCAATCTCTGTTATATAAATATGACTTGTATATAGGCCCTGATTTATTATATGCTTAACAATGCTGTTGTCTCTCATTTCAATATGGGTTATAGATCATTTCCCACGCTCTAATTAACCCTGTGTGTCTCGCAGGCCACCTGTGTTCAGTATCGCCTGGTAGTGCGGGATGTCAGGACTCTGCAGATTTTGCAGCTTTACACTTGTCTGGACCAGGTGGTGCACATGGAGTGGTCTTCAGATTCCCTCTTCATCCTCTGTGCTATGTACAAAAGAGGACTTGTACAGGTACTTGCAGAACTTATTAGTCCTGCTGCTGAGAGTCAGATCAGCTAATTAGGTGGGGGAAATAATGAACAGTTTCCTGGAAGCGTGTGCCTTTAATGTGGAAATGTCATGAATGAATGATGCATTCGAAAGCGGTGTATCCAGCCTTGCCTAATTGGTAAAAGATGTGCAAAATGATTTGGAGCAATAACTCCTTTGTTTAGATTCACATTGCCTGCATTGTCTTTTAAATGAATATCCTTGTCCATAATCACTTTTCAAAAGAATAGGAAAAAAAAACCCTTACCTTTCTAAGGGAAGCCAGCGCCAGTCCTTCATTTTGTCCCGGGTTCAGGAGTGTAGATGGAACGGAAGCTGTGAACAGGGCTGTTCTTAGTGGTGATGGTGTGCACGTTCACGTGTAAGCGTGTTTCTCTCTCTCACAGGTGTGGTCTCTGGAGCAGCCAGACTGGCGCTGTAAGATAGACGAGGGCTCGATCGGACTAGTCTCCTCACGCTGGAGTCCAGACGGACGTCACATACTCAACACCACCGAGTTTCACGTAAGTGTGAAGTCAGGAGGAGTCTAACCCATGCCATGTCAACTGTCGCTGCCTCGTAACCGACGACCTGAAAATAGCAGGCTGTCGGGTGGAACAGGGTTGGCTTCAGACCTCAAATAACCATCTAACATAGTGCGCTGAGCTATGTCCTGCGCCTGTTCACTTTACAGTCAAGTCAATGAGGGGGAAAAACCAGGGAGGGATCGTTTATTGGGGTTACTGGTATCATACGATTACCATGTGTGCGTAAGCATTCCTACTCCTTAACAAATTCCTGGGGAAAAAAAAACACTGGAAAGCAAGTCTGGACTGAACTAATTAGAAATAAATAATCTCCGGCCTTTAATTTAATTTATTTAGTGTCACTCAGTATAGCTTTGGATTGTTGTGCACTTTATAATACTTGAAATACATTGAAAGACAAATTTAGAAACCACAGCTTGTCTTGTGATAAGCTCCAATCTAATCATATGGAAAATCCGAAGTTGGAATTTCCCTCCTAAATTTGTTAGTTTGTGTAGTGGTTTAGGTTGCTCCATGAATTCACACATGCTTAACTACTGTGGATGTGGGAAGTATATCCTGATCCAGAGGTGCTTCTGAAATGGCCGTGAAAGATACCCAGGACAGAGTAGAACTACATGTGAATCACTCTACATCCCTCTATCTCTGCCTGTTAGGATTACACATGGGCTGAGTGCCAGAGCAGGAGATGCCTGCTGCCTGAACTCGACTCCAAGAGTCACTGACAGGTGCTGAGACGGAGAGCAGCTGTGTCTGGGAATGAAAGAGGGGGCACAGAGCTGGGTGTCTGTGGCATTCTCACTTTCTCTCCCACTCAGTAGCAATCAAAATTCAGACTTTGTCTATCCAATTCTCTCTGACGTGACGGTTTATTGTCACAAGGTGAAATGAGTAGTGTTGATTTTCTGTCATGTTAGTTAATGTAATGTGTGTATGCTGGAGGCAGGCAAGTGTAGTAAAGCTCTGTCATTAACAGCGTTTGCGCACAGATGAGAGGTTAAGAGTTCAGTCCCTGGCATTAGGCTTCAGATGACATCGCATTCACACTAGATAAGAATACGTTAAGGTTGGGGTTATAAGGTGGTTTGCATGTTGGGACTTTGGTTTCATGGTCATAAACAGGATGCTAACTTGTTTGGGAACAGCTGTGTGGTGTTAATGCAGCCAGTGTGTTTTTTTTCTGCCCCCTTGTAGAGTTTATTTGCAGACAGACGGGGATACACGTGTGTTATTACAGCTAACGGACTTTCCAGCGGCGCGTCATATTTGGATAGTGATAACTACGGTGAAAATACGTTTTGTGAGAGCATTAAGGTGATTGTGGTTGCCTGAAGGCTGTGGTTTATAAAGCAGGCAATTGTTAAATGGATGCATCAGTGGTGATATACTCCTTGCATATGCCAAAATTCTAATTGACGACATGTCTAAAAAGCAAATGACTAGTATTGGATTCATAACAGACTCTGACTATTATGTATGTGAAGGCTGAATATTATGGGCTATTGTTTTATACGCGCTCCTAAATTTCTTAATTCTGAAAAGGTGTTGTAACAGCACGGCTCAAACACTAATGCTGACTGTAATTCAAATCATGAGTTTATATTAATGCTCTCTTTCTGATACGTTATTGTTTCTATAGCAGCAGCTGATAGCAGTGACGTTTATGATGAGCGATCTAAAAAAAAAAAAAACAAGAGTAATAAGTATAAATGGATAAAACTTGGCATTTAACAAAGAAATATGTATAACCAGTGATGTGGTCCAAGTTTCTGTAAGGAGACAATTAACATTTATCGGAGAAGCCAATGTCAGCGCTTTGTAATCACACCACACCAAACAGATGATGCTGTAGTGTGTCATTTTTAAACATTGACCGAAACACACAGGAAAATGCAGAGAATATGAAAACCGGGAAATAAGGTACAGGTGGGCATAATTAGAGACAGACCACTTAAAAGATGAGGTGGAGACTGATAACTAAACACGAACTTTAAAAAAAAAAAAAAAAAAAAAGAAAAGATAAAAACACTTGTTGCCATGGGAACTGCAGTGCAAATCAAGGAAGGTGAGCTTGTGACCGATCACACCAATACCATGGTTTATCATAACACTCGGAGAACTCATTTGAAACTGCTGAGATCAGTCAAATTGCTCATAGGTCACACAAATTTGCTCAAACATTTCTGTGATATTTTGCAAACACACAATATACAGTGGTACTTGAAAGTTTGTGATCCCTTTAGAATTTTCTATATTTTTGCAGAAATATGACCTAAAACAACATCGGATTTTCTGAAAGTCCTAAAAGTATACAAAGAGAGCCCAAGTGAAACAAAAATATTATACTCGGTCATTTATTTATTGAGGAAAATGATCCAATGTTGCATATCTGTGAGTGGCAAAAGTATGTGAACCTGTGCTTTCAGTATCTGGTGTGACCCCTTGTGCATCAACAACTGCAACTACACGTTTGCGGTAACTGTTGATCAGTCCTGAACACCGGGTTAGAGGAATATTAGCCCATTCCTCAGTACAGAACAGCTTCAACTCTGGGATGTTGGTGGGTTTCCTCACATGAACTACTTGCTTCAGGTCTTTCCCCAACATTTCTGTTGGATAGTGTCAGGACTTTAACTTGGCCATTCCAAAACATAAACTTTATTATTCTTTAACCATTCTTTAGTAGAATGGCTTGTGTGCTTAGGGTTATTGTCTTGCTGCATGACCCACTTTGTCTTGAGATTCAGTTCATGGACAGATGTCTTGACATTTTCCTTTAAAATTCACTGATATAATTCAGAATTCATTGTCCCATCAATGATGACAAGCCTTCCTGGTCCAGATGCAGCAAAACAGGCCCAATCCGTGACACTACCACCACCATTTTTTACAAATAGGATAAGGTTCTTGTGCTGGAATGCAGTGTTTTCCTTTCTCCAAACATAACACTTCTCATTTAAACCAAAAATTCTATTTTGGTCTCATCCATCCATAAAACATTTTTTCCAATAGCCTTCTGGCTTGTACACGTGATATTTAGCAAACTGCAGATGGGCAGCAATGTTTGTAGAGCAGAGAATTTCTCCTTGCAACCCTGCCATGCACAGCATTGCTATTCAGTGTTCTCCTGATGTGTTCTCCTGAACACTAACATAGCCAATATGAGAGAGGCCTTCAGTTGCTTAGAAGTTACTCTGGGTTCCTTTGTGACCTTGTGGACTGTTACAGGTCTTGCTCTTGGAGTGATCTTTGTTGGTCGACCACTCCTGGGGAGGGTAACAATGATCTTAAGTTTCTTCTATTCGTACACAATCTGTCTGACTGTGGATTGGTGGAGTCCAAACTCTTTAGAGATGCTTTTGTAAACTTTTCTAACCTGATGAGCATCAACAACTCTCTTTCTGAGGTCCTCAGATATCTCTTTTGTTCATGCCATAATACACTTCCACAAACATGTGTTGTGAAGATCAGACTCTGATAGATCCCTGTTCTTTAAATAAAACAGGGCACTCACTCACACTTGATTATCATCCCATTAATTGAAAACACCTGACTCGAATTTCACCTGCAAATCAACTGCTAATCCTCGAGGTTCACATACATTTGACTACTCACAGATATGCAATACTGGATGATTTTCCTCAATAAATAAATGGCCAGGTATAACATTTTTGTCTCACTTGTGTAATTGTATTCTCTTGGTCTAATTTTATGACTTTCCCTGAAATGTTTTATGTTAGTTTCTTTGTTTTGTCGTTTTTCTTTTGGTGCTAGAGCTGGATTGTTTTTTGTTTTGTTTTGTTTAGTTTTGTTTAGTTTTTTTGAGCAGCTCTGGCTCAGTTTGGAGACACCAAGATTTTCGAGCCAACTAACACTTTGTATAATCCAAGTGTTTGCTGAGTGTTGTAAGAGTCTCTTGAAAGAAGAAACCCAAGGGCACTGTTGAATACTATACCTTTTGAAATGATGCCACATTGTTTGGGATCTTACCAACAATGCGTGTGCCATCATTAAACTACCGAGGCTGCTTACCGTCTCGGTTTTCTAATAGCTCACAGTCAAAATGCTGAGCATTAGCCATGGCCCAAAATCCCCAGGCTGGCAGGGGTGGCATCTCCTGCCCCCTTAGCATGTCTGGCCGTCTGTATCGGATTCAAGTGAGAATCAAATCTGTAACAGGAGCATTGGCACTGTATCGTTTTAAAGATGTTTTCTGATGTGGAATGCCCTAGCTTAATCCTTTGCTGACAGGCAGGTCTATGTAAAGATTCTTACAAATGCCACTGCAGCTTCTTGCATACAAAGGGGCTTTCCCAGTGTGAATCATATTGATTCATTTCATTTCCAAATATGTTCTTCGGTGTATTCTGTAAACATTTTAGTTGCATTCTTTGTATTGCCTTTGCACTGTAAGCATTATTGTTTCACTATTTTACTTAATTTAGATGGACTGTGTACTTGGGTCTTGCATCAACAGTAGTAGACAATGTTGGGTTGCAGTTTTTTAAAGCAGCCTTCAATGTGATACTGTTTTCTTATGGCTGTGCAGGGAGCTGCAGCTGTCACGGTGCTGAATATTCCCATGTGGTTTCAGACATGGTGCTGACACGTGTCTGCCTTGGCTGGCTCGCCGAAGCCCTGAACGCGCTAGCCTCACCAGCTCTTCGGGCCTCCGTTGCAATGCATTGCAACACGGAAGAATCATCTCCCAACTTCCTTTCCACTGTCCTAGAGTTTTAGATTTCAGTTATGCCAGGCCTCTCTCTCTTTCACACCAGTTCCCCTGATAACCCACTCTGTGTAGCAGACGTGATGAGAGGCGGCATCGCTTAAAGTGATCACCCTGTTGAGATGCTGGTTTCCATAGAACTGAGATGTCTGATGCAGCTGTATTGCTTTGCTCAATCCATTCATGGCCAAAGACAGATAGCCATGAGTGGGGGAGCAGCTGATGCACCTCAGGTGTCCTTCTAGGCCTTGAGTTCACCAGAGGACACACCAGGGGAGCACAGAGAGCATCCTCCGTTGTAGGGCTAAATTTGTGATGTATCTGTGAGTTTATTAGACATGTTTCAGGAAGAGAGAAAGGAATAGCTTTAGATGTGCTTTCCATAAAGTATGTTAACTCCTATGGCTACACAGTGGCTAGCTTGTAAAAGAGTGTATGAGTGCTTTCCACTTTATAGGTCACCTCATACTGATTTAATGGTTTAATTACCACCAACAGAACATGTAGACTTACATTTTACATATACACGTAAGGCATTTGGCTGATGGTCTTTTCCAGAAGAACGCTATAGAGCGATTAGTGGTCAATGGCTCTACCTCCAGGGTTTTCTGTACAAATATAATTCACCATACACACATTCATGCACATCAATGACATATGTTGTTAACGTTAATCTTTTTGTGCATTTTTAACTGTTACTCCATTTGCCTAGTCCAAATCTGAGTGAAACTGTTTTAGGTTCATTTTCTATTTGCTCAGATTTTGTTTCACACTTCAAAAGAAAACACTTGCTGAGGATCCTATCAGAGTTGAAGCCTGCGCTAATCTCATGCATTTGACAATGTGTGAAAAAAATGTCTAAAAATCCATCTAAAGAATATGATGTTTACGGGGAACGGTGGGTTGGGGGTTCAAATCCCACATGTTCTCTCTGTGCTTCGGCGGTTTCTTCTGGGTACACTGTTACAAAGACATGCGCTGTAGGCAGATTGGTATTTCCAAATTGTCTGTAGCATTTGAATGGTTGTGTGAATGTGTGTGATTATGCCCTGGAATCGGTGGCACCCCATGCAGGGTGTCCCCCGCCTTGTGCCCCAAGTTTCCTGTGATAGGCTCCAGGCAGCCCGTGACCCTGTGTAGGATAAGCGGTATGGAAAATGGATGGATGGATGGATGTTTATATTAGGGGAGTTAAGGTATAACATTTTCACGATAGGACACTCTAGTCTGAAATTAGCACGGTTTCATTGTGTCACAGTATTAATCGAGAATACATCGAACTCCAAGCCAGCAGTGTTGACAGGGATGTCTCTGCCACCGACAAGTCTAGTACTTCTTGTTGCTAATTTTTATGCCTGAAATGCCTTTAAAATATATTTCAAAGATTTGACCTTTTTCTGACCTTGACCCTGTTTGGATCAATTCCAAAATCCAATCGATTCATCTGCTGTATAAAAAGTTATTTGCATATAAATCTTACAACCACTCAGACTACCTGAAAACCTTATGCCTGTACCACGTATACCACATAGTGGCAGAGGCATTAAAATCAATCCAGTGGTGAAAATTATATTACAAAATCTTTGTACAAAATGCCTTTTGCATATCTTGGTGTATGTAAAAAGTTCAAATCCCCTAATTATTTTTTTTCTTATAAAGATTTTTATATATATATATATATATATATATATATATATATATATATATATATATATATATATATATATATATATATATATATATATATATATATTATATATATAGTTGTGTTCACATCTTTTCACTTCAAAGATGAATAAGATTTGGCATACAGCTGTACATACAGTATTTATAGTTACTTGGAGCAATAATTTATCATTCCAAGCCTTCTCATTGTTTTGTGCTTTAAGCAATATAAAATAGCTTTTGTTGTTTAATACGGCCTTCTCTCTTTATCCTTACAGTTAAGAATCACTGTCTGGTCTCTTTGCAACAAATCTGTCTCCTACATCAAGTACCCTAAAGCCTGCCAGAAAGGTGAGTGTGCGAGATTGAAAACTCGTTTTGAGACAAAACGAAAAAGTTTCAGAAGTTTACAAACATCGCCAACAATCTTTCCATCGTCAGGGATGGACTTCAGCACAGACGGACACTACATGGCTCTAGCTGAGCGTCGAGACTGCAAAGATTACATTAGTATATTTGTTTGTGACGACTGGCATCTTCTCAGGGTGAGCACTTTCTTTTTCTTAAGCCACTACAGTCCACTTACTATGAGAGTCAGGGTCCTAGATGGTGTTCCCTGTCTATGGTGTTTGAGGATTCTGTTGTAAAGACAGGATTATAAGAAGTCAGCTGGCTAGGTGAAGCCTATATGTGTTATCTGTCATGCTCAGATTATTATTATTATTAATTTGGGAGTATTATGATTTTGACATACCGTGACACTGTACTGCAGCATTTTGAGACAGAAACACAGGACCTAGCAGGGGTGGAGTGGTCTCCTAACGGCTGTGTGCTTGCAGCATGGGACGCCTGTCTCGAGGTGAGAATCCATCTCATTAATGAGGATTCACGAGGAATGTCCTGAGATCCATATGTGATATGCACACTGTGATCCAGAATGAAACATCTAAGAATACATGTGAACATAATAATTCCAAAAAGTTTCTCAAATTTTGTTGTTGTTGTTTTTAAATATCTAATATACGTATATTCCTTTAGTACAAAATGCTGCTGTATTCCCTGGATGGGCGTCTGCTATCAACCTACAGTGCTTATGAATGGTCACTGGGCATTAAATCAGTCGCCTGGAGTCCCAGTAGCCAGTTTCTGGCCATCGGTAGCTACGATGAGAAGGTATAACCTCTACAAAAACACAACCTGCTTTTAGCTTCTGAAATTAAGATTTTTGGCATAAGGTTATGCTTATAATGTATTAATTTAATCGTTTAAGCCAATGGTTCTCAAACCAGACCTCAGGTCGCCAAAGACAGTCCATAGTTTTGTTTTGTTCTGACTCCCACAACATAGAGAAAGAAAAAAAATGGATTATCTTAAGAGGAAATAAATTTCTATGTAATTTTCTGCGATATTTTCTAAGAACCATTGACTTGCTAATACAAACCAGTGTCTCTGAAGCTATTCTGGTATGGTTGTTTTCCATTAGATTCGGATCTTGAACCACATCACCTGGAAGAAGCTCGTCGAGTTCGAGCATCCAGCTACAATCGCTAACTCCAAAGCTGTATGCATTTATTCCAAATTTTGTCCATTGTTTCTAGTCACTTGATATACACTTGATATAGTTCTGCTACTATTTGGAATTTGTCATGCATTCTCATGGCTTATAGAGGAAGATGGCTGAGACATGGCGGCATACAGTATGTGTATGCAGAAAGCTGGATGGCGTTCGAGGACATTTGTTTGTTTGTTATTAGGTGGTGTACAAAGAGGTGGAGAAAAAGCCTGTTGTTGGCATCGAGGATTTGTCCAGTCATCAGATCGCCACGACAAGTTCCTTATTCAACACACAGAGTAAATGTAAGGCCTATACGTGTGCATGAAACAGATGATGTTTTTATAGTGGAGCTCTGTTAATGTTGCCTTGTATTGATCGAGGAGGAAAGAACAGAACAATAGACAATCAACAGATTGATTTTAAAAAGTAAAATAATTTCCAAATGTTACATTTTTGAATACTATTAAGCACAAAGAAATATGATCATTCAAAATCAAGTTTAAAAATCTATTTATGTACATCATTCAGCCACTTCATGATGAAAATAGACCATAAATCTGAATATTTCTAATCGTCATCATATTTATTTCTTTAAATGTTTAGCTATTATATTACCTCAAGTAACCTTCTGCTTTGGTTTATATTAGGTCGTGTTTGTTATCTTGCTGATGAGCACTGTTGGTGTGTGTGTGGGTGAGGGTGTATGCTAATATTGCGTGTTATGCAGACAGTTGTGTTTGAGTGGAGCCTGAGGCTGGAAGGCTCGACATGGTGACAGGACCATTATGAATTCCAGCACGCAGCAGAGTTGACCAACTATTTCTGTAGGCAGACCATTGACTGAGCTCTGCGAGAATGCCCCCATATAAATCTTACGGCTGAAAACATAGCGCCTAGTGTCATGTTTTGACACAAGATCTCTTCCAAAATGCCTTCGTCTCTGCTCCTAAAAACATGAAACCACCCACGCTGGCAGTCACACTTTGCCTGAGTATTTTGCGTGGCTCAAATTCAAAGATTTCTGAGTGGAAACAGATGTTGCACCGCACTTCCGGGGATGTGTTCACAGCAATCTGACATCCAACACTCCTCTGAAACAAGCTGATATACACTATACTGTGGATAAACAGACATAACCCTAACTTGAGTCAAATATCACATGGAGATGAGTGGCACTAGTCTACAACTAGGATGTGTTAGGATGAGACTGGACTTTCTAAAGTTGAGATGTTTCTATTCAACTTGACTTTATTTCAGATGAGATTGCTCCATTGCCAGTCCAAGTGTCAGTGGTGAAGCCTGATCCAGATCGTGCCAACCCCAAAATCGGAATCTCTGCTGTTGCTTTCAGTGCAGACAATCGCTACCTTGCCACAAAAAATGGTGAGTCTAATGATCAATATTATGTCATTGTTTTTAAATAGTTTGTTAGAATCAAGGGTAAATCTAGAAGCTTCTTTCACATACAGTATGTAATAGCCATTTCCTGATGAGTGCCCCCTGCCCCATTTGGCATCAATACCAGTCATGAGAAGCATTACCGGCTGCCCGATGAGTCTGGTATTTGGAGACATTTGCTGCTTTTAGCTGCTGTGTATTTCCCCTTTATTCTATCCACTAAACTTGATTCTTGTGAGTGCAAACTCCCTGACAAGTGTGTCTTCCTGTTTGGCTTGGTGGTGGGGTGTTAATCATCATTAAGTACTCTGATGAGTAGTAATGCCACTGTGCTGGCTGACGCTGTGCCAACCGCGTGTCTCAGACAGCATGGCGCAGTGTGTGTGGCTGTGGGACATGCAGAGGCTGAGCCTGCAGGCCGTACTGGAACACGCTTCAGCTGTGCGCTGCTTCGCCTGGGACCCACGCCGGCCACGCCTGGCACTCTGCACCGGAAATGCCAAACTCTATCTGTGGTCCCCCGCCGGCTGTGTGTCGGTCAAAGTGGAAGTGGAAGGTGTAGGTGAGTGCAAGCAGCATTCAGTTACTGTTTCTAGGTCAAACCGAGTCATTTTACATTTATGCTAAAAAAAAATTATTCATCACAAATACGTCCCTATGGTACATGAAAAGAACAATGTTGTTGTTTTGTTTTTTTAAAAATCCGATTATATTGCATAGATCATGATTAGATTTTTGACCCAAGCGTAACAAGCTGAAATAAAACGTTAAAAAAGACAACAACAAAAAAACGGGTAAAAACACATCCCTCCATCTCTTATTTGCACTTCCAGCAACCAGCATTTGTGTTGTAAATATTGTTTATGTAAGGAATAAAACATAGAGCGTGCACCTCTCCAAAGTGGATTACTTTACCTCCTCCACACCCTGGTGGTTCTCTGACATGCTCTGTGTAACTCAGGTTTACAGGTGCAGTCACTGTTCTGGCACTGCGATGGAGAATCTCTGGTCCTGTTGGGGAAAGATCAGCTGTGTGTGTGCTACATGGCCACAGAAGGGGAGAAGTGAGTGCCAAGGAAAAGCCACTGGCTACATTAAACTAGCACCAGCGTCGTCCACTTCCATCTTAATTGGATCTATTTTAAAAGTAACTGCTCTCTGCGAGGGGGCAGACCTACACCAGTGTATAAGAATTAAAAGCTGATAGACTCTAGTGCTGGAAGATGGATGCCCTGCCTGGCAAAATCATTACATCTGGTACATATGGTGTACTTTTTTTTTAAATTTTTTATTTTTCAGGCTTAGACGTTTGTTGAGAAGGACTGGCAAAATTATCATAGTAGTAGTATGTTCTTATAGTATTCCAGTAATATTTAAGCATTTTTGAGTCAAAATTCAGTCTACAGGTCTCTCAAGTGGCACAACAGAAAAGCGTTTGTCCGATTGTTGAGAGATTTTGATTGAGTTTGAATCCTGACAATGCCACAAATTTCTATCAGACAACAATTTTGAAGTTTTATACAAAACTTGCTCATAATAGAAGCCTAAGGGTGGTCGTAAAACTGTCGAATGTTTAAAACACAAACCCGTTTACACGAACACAATCAAACCCTCTCTGAACACCTTAGAACAACACAGGGTTTTCCCCAAGGTTTTTTCAGTATTTTTTGTCACCACACATTCTTCCTCCTTATAAATAATTCCCTGGAATATTCCTTTAAGTTAAAATAGTGTTGACAACTTAATAGTTAAATGAAGTTTGCAATGAATCTGGGGTTGATGATATGAAGGGCAGAGTACAGTAAATAAGTGTGCTAATAAGGGCTGGAATTTTTACATCAGAAAATAGCACTGCTGTGATGTTTAATGTACCTCAGGACTACAGGATTGTAATGCTGGAACACAAATACGCACAAGCTGAAGCTGTTCATATTGTAATGTTCAGTACTGTCTAGTTTAAATGTTATATTATTTAAGACGCTAAATATTCATTAAGTAAGAGCATTAATATGTAAAAATCGACTGTATGACAGTTAGGATGTTGCTCACAACTCTGTTTTACATGTGTTTACATCTAGGCTTTATAGGGACCATGTTCTGTGTGATGTAGGAGATATTTTTATCTGTAAATGTAGAGGTTAGGATTATTTTTACAGGCTCAGAATTTCTAATAAAGTTTTCTACAAATCTGTAAGGTTTTCTTGAGCCTGAATGTTTGTGACTGCATCCCAACACACTCCCTTTGACCTTGTTTATTAACCGAGAAACCAACATACAAGAATGTACAGCAATTTTAATAAGTTTTAGCATGAGCATCGGTACAGTACAAATCAACAGAACTGAGATGTAGACGACAATGCTGAGGCTGGTGCCGAAAACCAACCTTAAGCATGAAAAGGGGCAACAGTAACTAATAATCGGAGGTAATTTGGGTCTCAGAAAGTGGTCCAGCGGTTAGACATCATAAAATTGAGGAGCGACAGTAGTTCTATTGAGTGAGGGGTAATTAGTATTAATTAGATATGTTTTGCCAGAGAAAAAGGGGTGTAAAAGCTGTAATGGGTGATTCGAAGCAACGACCAGATTACAAAATGTCACACACGTAAAAGCACTTTTTACACAGTAACCCACATGCACAGTTCACATGCAACACTTTACATTTGTACAAAAGAAAAATCCTTCAAACAGTGCCATCACTAGGAGGTTCAGTACAAAACACATAACCTTGTACTGTGAGAGAGAGAGAGAGAAAGAAAAAAAATAAATAAAAGTGCATACAAGGAAATAATCTATTAGGGAACCCGTATTAAATCCTCTGCACTAATCACCTCCGGTTAGAATTAAACTCCTAACCCTCATTTGCATCCTTGAACAATAAAGCAGCATTTAAAATGAAAGTTACTAAATTACTAACCTAACCTGAGCCGGGATTAACGTCACAAACCGGGCCACTTTAGTTACAGCGAGGGAACATCTTGCACAGACTTCGCTGCTATGAAGTGAGGCAGAACGTCTTGCATGATGAGAATGGAACAGATCAATGCTTAAAAAAAAAAAAGTCATCACATTGCAATATCCTTGCCATACAACAGGACCTCTGGGCCTTTTATATTCAGGAAAAGTCTACACTGAAAAAGATTTTAAAATAATGTTTACATTGGAACATTTGTGATGTGTTTGGCCATTCTGGTGCAGATTTGTTGGTTGGTGCGGTGTTTTCATTATTCCAGTGAGAAGTTCGCAGATGTGGCACAGGAGTGCAATGCTAGCACAGTTGCTATGGCAATTAATAGGAATTCAAGGAGAAAAATCTCAAACATAAGAGATAATGGTCAGGTTTATGTCAGCTGCTAAAACAAATGAGCAAGAGCTGCTTTTTCCAGACCCATTCAACATCATATTAATGAGAAATCCACTGTAGAAGAGACAGGAAATGCTGGCCTCAAAGTTCCAGAATGCAGTGCAGGTGCACGGAGTTACGACAGAGACACAGCTCGGATAGTTGGCGTTAGTCGGATGTTTTGGAAACTGATCTGTTGAGTTGCGTACAGATGAAGTGAGAAAGCTGGACTGATTAAAGGATTAAAGCGCTGCTGCATCGCTCTCTTTGGAGCGAGGGCTAAATCGCAGTTGCACTGCTGGTAGTTGAATGGCATTGTGGGTAAATAAAAGTGAAGTAAAGGTGATCAGTGACAAATAGACCAAAAAAATTTAAACTCCATTTCCTTACAAAAGAAAAGAAAAAAAAAAATAAAAAATCACAGGAAGAGCACGTGTTATTTATAAAGATCAATATGCAAGTCATTCACAGTGGATTTTTCATTTACGTTAATAAATAATAATGAGTACATTTATAATCATAGGAAATGTTTGGACTGAAATGGAACATAATTCATCAGTTCAAACTATTATGAACAAACTCCTCAACTTTCACCCGCGGAAGCTGCTTACCAACAACGAGCTTTCAGCAGCGTATGACTTTACAGTTCTTTACGTTATTAGTACAATCATCATCACCTTTTGCTTCATGAGTCGCTCCATTCAAAACTCGCTGCATAAACAGTCTGGTTCCACAGAGATCAATTTACACATCACTTCCCTACACACGAGTCAACAAGTCGTCACTCATTGGTTAATGAGAGCTGAATTCACACATGAATTAAATCAATTAATGTTATTATTCTTCAGTGCCTGGCTGGTGCAAGCAGACACAGTTTAGATCACATAGTAAGATTACTAATCTTAGAAACATCAGTGGCAGTAATGTTAAAATTCATCGATGCAAGAATGTCCTTTTTTTTTGTTTTAATACTAGGTTTCAAACTTGACAATCACAGTAGATTTTTAAAATGAATTAATTTAGGAATAGTGGTTATAATAATGCTTAGTACTTGTAATATGATTTTTTTTTTTTTTTTAAAAAAAGGTCATTTAAGAAAATGTTTGAACAGGAATTTCATTGAAATTTCTCATACTTATAGCTTAACGATGACAACACTACTAGTTTCGGTGTAACCGTGAGAAAGTCGTTCACCTAGCTGCTGTCCACAATTTAAAAAAAAAAAAAAAAAAAAAAAAAAAAACTTAGTAATTACTATATCAAAAGGGACCAACGTTACTTGCAAGAAAATCCAGGAAGTTTTCTGTAAGTCGGTGGACAGGATGACTCCATGCCAACAGCATCTTGTGACTTCATATAGAACTGTAGGTTTGGATTTAGCAACCGGCTGAGTGTATAAGCTTTATACAGTCTACTAACTGTGTGCGAGATGTGAGAGAACGTTGAGGTAAAGTTAGCTAGCTAATTTGTTTTTGAACAGATGTGCGCCAAGCAACAGTAAGAAAACAGCAAGGCTGGAGTGAATGCTAATTAATTAGAGGCGTCTCCTTTTTTATTTTTAGCCAATCAAAGAGAACACACGCAAAGGCTCATAAGTCTCATCTGTTACATCTAGCCTCCTTTCCCCTTCATTGAGCTAGAAATATTATTGCCGTTTGGTCTGACTGCTGTTTCCTGTATCGTCATAGCAACGGGTCAAAAATCATAAACGCCAAGGCTAATCAGTGTA
The DNA here is from genome assembly GCF_001660625.3 of Ictalurus punctatus. Classification (NCBI taxonomy): domain Eukaryota; kingdom Metazoa; phylum Chordata; class Actinopteri; order Siluriformes; family Ictaluridae; genus Ictalurus; species Ictalurus punctatus. Next base: position 7,031,994 of record NC_030420.2, on the reverse strand, counting down.
CGTTGCACTTCTACTACATGCAATAAAAATAAAATAATAAACGGGTGTGTATGTTTTCTGCTGTTGCTGAATACTGAAATTATGGATATTCAAATGTACACCGCCAATGAACATTTTCTATCAGTCTGTCCCCATCATTAATCTGACCAACTGATCAAGCATGTTAAAAAAGGGTCGTGGTGAATTACACACTAAATTGATTTTTTTTTTTCTTAATTTAAGCCTAATACCTAAGATCATTATGGCAAATATTTTGTCCTATTCCATTACTTGTACATGTATATAAAGCGCACCAGCATCACACACTCCAAATCCCACATCGACATACTGTTTAGGAAACACACTTAGTAGAGTGGGACACAAAAATGAAGCAGGATGGCACGAGCCCAGTAAAGGGGCATCAACGTTGGCATCGGACGCTTCCAGGCACATGCTGAGGAGCCAGCGAGGCACACTGGTGGTGTGAAGAGGGGCATGCTTCACACCCCACTGAAATCCGGCAAGCAACACAAAAGGGATTCATGGAGCTCGACATATTCAAGTGCAGCAATGCGGGTTAGATGAACTAGAAGCCGATCTTGCCTCTGGTCATGGAGTAGCCCAGTTTGGCCTCGTTGTTGATGAAGGACATGATGCCCAGGTAGGTCTCGATGAGCAGCGGCCGCTCCAGCAGCAGCACCCCGTTCGACCGGCCCGGGATGGGAAACTCCTTATGGGCTCGCTTTACCGCCTGGATCAGCTGAATTTTAAAGTTCTCCAGCTGAAGAACAAAACAGGAAGGTCACTGCAGCCAGGTGGGGATCACTCAAAGCAGGATAACCGCACGCAGCATGCTTACGTTTATATACATTTGCTCGCTTGGCCGACGCTTTCAAGCAAAATGATTTAAAATTCTACACGGGATACAAGTGAGCAATTGAGATTAAGGGTCTTGCTCAAGGATCCACAGTGGCAGCTTGGCAGTGCTGGAATTTGTAGCTCAAAGCCTTAACCACTAAGCCACCTTAAATTAGTGCGATTCAGATTAGACATGTACAATGCACTTAGTTTAGATAATTGTTTGAAGAGCTTGAAGAGTTATAGTATCCGGTTTGTGGATTTACCTGGCAAAGGGAAGCCACCTTTTCATCAGCGTGGGCCATGGGGTGCTCTGTGAAGGTGGCATAGGGCATGTCAGTGGACCAGGGGTTCCAGCGGTTTAGGAAAGAAGGCCTCGGTCGTTTATCCCAATGTATGCGAACGCCACTTCCCTCTCTCCTGTAGACAGACAACAATCGATTTCGGATTTTAGTCGATCTGGGGATTTAAAAGACTACACTGTTGTGAGCAATTAATAACGGGTCAAAACAACGGAGTAATCATGAACTTCCTAGACCCGAAAAAAATCTACAAATAGCATAACATCATATTGTCAGACTCTGAGGTTGTCTTTTGTGCTTCATGTCCAAGCAGAACACAACACTGACACACTAAAAGATAATGGCTATAAAGGCTAAATTTGTTTTACTGGCAAGACAGAACACTGGGACACGTTTGCTGTCTGATTATTCGAATCAACATGTGAAACACCAACCCAGGCCCATGGGAACTCTATACAGGATTGACTGCTATTTAGAAAAGGGGAAGTATTCATTGTTTTGTCTGGGGACCTTATATATGTGGCACTGATGGTGTTCGAATGATCAGAGTTCATTTTAACGAAGCGTGATGCACGCTTCTCCGCTCTCACATGATCTTACTTATTCAGAGATTTTGGTGGAAACTCGAACTCTCCAACTGAAATGGTGTCCACAGCGTTTAAGGAAATTCTGATGACCTGCTGACACAGCAAGTTTATGAAGTCATATTTGCAAACCAGAAGAGATCTGCAAGACACCACAACACAGCAGACATCAGCACACGAAGAGCAGTTCAACTCCACTGGTAGGTTAATACATCACAAGATGAACTTCCTCCCTCACCTCTCGGTTATGAGCACCAGTCTCTCCTTTTCATTGTTCCAGTGATCGACTCTGTAGAGAAAGCGCACCAGGTTGGTCAGACTTAAGACTGAAATCCGTATGATCATGAGAATTAAAACAATTTATGTTTTCATATGTCATATCTCCAAAACCAGTCTTATGCTGAACATGACAGGATGTAAGAGTTTGGATTTTCACCCATTGTAGTATTACTGTAAGCTGCTTACAGAAGAATGCTTTGTAATGCAAGTTACGTCACCAAACTCACAGCAATCTGGTTTGCTGGTTTACTCTCACACTTTCTCTACTCTAGAAATTTCATACCGACTCCAACCCAACAACCGACACAAAGCTGGCTGTAAATAACTTGAATGGGAAGGTGACCACGCAGCACGGGAACACTGTACTATAAGAGTATTTTCCCCCTACAAACTGAAGCTTTAATCCTGCATCATAACTGCACCTCATAGGCCATACAAATGTTTAAATGATAACAGACTACATAACATTATGCACAGAATAACATTCATACTTGTAAGGCTGTTTGCACTTTAAGTCTGATTTTCTATTTCAAACAAAATTTAAAAATCAGAACAGACAAGGAGTTTATTTTTAATGATGGAAAACATCAATGGGTTTTGTGTTTCACGCACAGTGATATAATTATACAGTATAATTATGGTAACAGCCAATGAGTGAGCTAGGGGAAAAAAATATATATATATATATGAAAATGCCCATAATGTGGACCACAAAGACAGGGGCATTGAGTACGTTTACATGGACAGCAGTAATCTAATTATTGACCTTATTCTGAATAAGACAATATTGTGATTAAGGTGTTTTTATGAGTTGTTTTTAGAACATTCCTTTCATGTTCCCGTTTTACATGTTATAGAACATAGATCGATTCACGGCACACGTCATTACGTCCCCACGCTGCGCCGTCCGACGTTCCCTCCAGAATTTCACGTATCGACATACAGTTCGTCTTCGTTATGGTACCGTATACAGTTTTGGGTGTTTCATTTTTAATTTTACGATAACGTCAAGTGCAGTTAATTATTTGTCACGCTATACGTGTTAATAGACGACTGCTTGAAGCCGTGGGCTGCGTCCCAAACTACGTACTTACCGTCTATGTAGCAGGTAAGTACACGGTTTCGGACGCAGTCGTGCTGTCGTTTGCCGCCAAACAGTTGAGCGCTGCCGGGTGTGTTTCCCGTAGCAAAATGCAGCAAAATCTCCCACACGACGTTAATAGTGTGATTAAGGTGTGCACATGTCTGTAATGCACTGCGATAAAATCACTAAAATAGGAGTACTCCACATATCTTAACTTGATTTGTGTTTACTTCAAGTATGACCTTAGCTGGATTAAGCTCATCCGAAATCACTGTTTACATGGTAGTTTCTTAATCAGAGTATTGTCTTAATCAGGTTAATATCGGATTACTGTTGTCCATGGAAACGTACTGAATCTTGTAAAACAAAGAATGGAGGTTTGCATTTTCTCCTTCTTACACTTTGTTTTGTCTATTGTTAGGCAAAACACTCTAGCTCCATCTTTGTTTGTTTGTGTAACATGGTAGCACAATCCGGCTAATTCAGGACTGATCGAACTACACGTTACAGTTGTAATTATGAGATGAAGTCCATTTTCAACATCTTTAACATTAAGTGAGGTAATGAAAGAAAAAGGCAACTGACTCTGCTACGAGCCACACGCTCAGAACCTCGCCATCTTCTGAAGGCAAAGCCACTGTGCGGATATCGTTCACCGCCTGCTCGATGGTTCCTGGCTGGAGAACAAAACAAAACAAAAAAAAAAAAAAAAAACATGAGGTAATATCAAATGCTATAATTTACCTACTGGTCATTAAAATAATACTTGATACCAATCATATACAACTTGACACCGTGGTAGGATCATGAACCATAAATTGTTCTCAGATTGCGCTGTTAGGATCAGTCTTGCAGCTTTTCTAAAGAAAACTGAATTATAAACGTTAATCAAATATACATTGATTCTTGCAGATGCGCCTTTTCATGCCTCACTGGCTGAACTAGAAAGTACTGGAAACTAAAAGCAGAAGCCTCTCATCTTCGTTTGAGGCATCTGTTTTCGCCGATACAGCTTTCAACACGGTCATTATGGTCCATTCACCAAGGTAAGCTTTATACATCAATCAGCCATAACATTAAAACCACTGACACGTGACGTGAATAACACTGTTCATCTCGTTACAATGGCACCTGTCAAGCGGTGGGATATATTAGGTTCAGTCAGTTCTTGGAGTTGATGTGTTGGAAGCAGGAAAAATGGGAGAGCGTAAGGAATCTGAGCGATTTTGACAAGGGCCAAATTGTGACGGCAAGACGACTCCAAAACGGCAGGTCTTGTGGGGTGTTCCCGGTATGTAGTGGTTACCAAAAGTGGTCCAAGGAAGGACAAATGGTGAACCCGGTGACGTGTGGACGCCCAAGGCTCATTGATGCGCTTGGGAAGCGAAGGCTAGCCTGTTTGGTCTGATCCCACAGAAGAGCTACTATAGACAAATTGCTGAAAATGTTAATGTTGGCTGTAATAGAAAGAGGTCAGAACACAGTGCATCGTAGCTTGCTGTGTAGCCGAAGTGTGCCCATGCTGACCCCGTCCACCGCCGAAAGTGCCCACAATGGGCACGTGAGCATCAGAACTGGACCATGGAGCAGTTGAGGAATGTGGCCTGGTCGGATGAATCCCGTTTCCTTTTACATCACGTGGAAAGCCGGTTCATGAGAGTCACTTACCTGGGGAAGAGATGGCACCAGGATGCACTATGGGAAGAAGACAAGCTGGTGGAGGCAGTGTGACGCTCTGGGTAACATTCTGCTGGGAAACCTTGGGTCCTGGCATTCATGTGGATGTTACTTTGACACGTACCACCTACCTAAACATAGCTGCATACCAAGTACACATCTTCATGCTAACGGTATTCCCTAATAGCAGTGGCCGTTTTCAGCAGGATAATGCACTCTGCTACACTGCAAAAATTGTTCAGGAATGGTTTGAGAAACATGACAAAGAGTTCAGGGTGTTGACTCGGCCTCCAAATTCCCCAGATCTCAATCCGATCAAGCATCTGTGGGATGTTCTGGACAAACACGTCCAATCCATGGAGACCCCACCTCACAACTTACAGGACTTACATGCCACTAACGTCTTGGTTCCAGATACCACAGCACACCTTCAGAGGTCCTGTGGAGTCCATGCCTCGACAGCTCAGAGCGGTTTTCGCGGCACAAGCAGGATCTACACAATATTAGCAGGTGATTTAATGTTATGGCTGACCGGTGTATGTATTTATAAGTAGAGAATGGAGACTGTGTTACGAAAAGGTTTAATATAGGCATTAAAACCAAACATTTTATAGAGAATCGGGTGGCATTTGGATGATTTTTTCCCCCCAGAGGTTATATTGGTTCTTCAGTTTTACACACAAGTTACATATAAACAGGGTTAATAAAAACACAAAGACTGTCATTGAAGCTGTCTGATGCTTAAAAAGTCACTATATATAATTTTAGAGAAACGCAAATCAGTGCCATTTACACACATATACATATTATAACCGATTAATTATTAATCAAATCGAAAATGTTACACACCTTGGTGTAATTTGACATATAAACGGATGTCAGTCTTACTAAAGCAAGGAAATGCCAAAGGACACAAAAACCCCCAGAGAAATGTTTTGCTAACCTGCTAAACTAGTTCAAAGAAGACGTATTAATGACTAGTAAATACATAATTATATAATAATTGGAGAACAATATTTATTTTTTAGAAAGTTGTAAGGGAACACCTTTACACATTTTTACACTAAAATGACTAGCTTAATCTTATTAAAAACTTGTCTGGAGTATTTGCTAGCACAAGCTTTAAATGAGCTGATAACAATTACAGCTAGCTATTCAGTCGTTATTAGCTGCCCTGCTTTACACCCCGGTTATTAATAACCTAATAAACTACTGTTTATTCATATTCTATCTGGTTCTTACCCTAAACACGAAGTAATCCTTCACTTTTGCACGCATGGTTGGGTTTTGGACGTGAAAAGGCGTGAGTTTTTGGAGAGGGGAGCAGCAGGCTACAGCAGCTCCGAAGCCGAGGACAGATTGGGCCTCACGCCCCGGACTGAACGCCACTTCCAGCCCGTCCAGCGCGTCCTCAACCCCGTCGGCGTGAAGAACCGCAGCCCCTGGACTCTCCGGGTCCATCGTGTCATTCAGCTGAAGCATATTATTCTAAACGTTTAATAACTAACTGCAGTATTAACTTGATTTGAGCTCAGTTTAGCTAATTACAGCGCTGTGAGATTTCTGCAGGAGAAAGCAGTAGGTCCTCTGCATAAGCTTGTTTTGCTTAGTGGGGAAACACCCACATGCTCCAGTCTTAAAGCCACATTCACCTATACAAATTAGTGTAAATAAATCAGTGTAAATAAACCACTGTAAATAAATAAGTGTTTACAGAAATCTCCACAGCTTTACTGAGGTCACATCTGGTCTGTTTACACATGAAAGTCACACTGTTGTGTTTGGATAACGATGCAGTTTTGAAGATGACTCTCGCTAGACTTTCATGGGCAAACAATAATATTAATAATTTAATAAATCTTTTTTTATTATTGTTTTTTCTTTTTTTCTTGAAACAATAACGCCACAAAGTTTGCCTCAAACATATTTACTTAATCAGCAACTTTCACCTGTTGGGATTAGAGTTAAAGGAGCTATGTGGTGCCCTCTACTGGCTGCTTGGTGAACTGTAAGTAAGAAATAAAGCATGATGTGACAAGCTGTTTTAGGAAAATGATCAACGACGGAGTGGCTCGAAATGAAGCGGTTACTATTACTACACCGAAGTTGATTATTTTCCAATAGCAGCATAAAAAGTGTTTTATTGCTCTTATACGTTCCATTTGTAAACCCTGCTGAAAACACACACACACACACACACACACAATAGAAACCTTCAAAGAAATTGTAATGGTTTTAATGGTTATAATGGGAATTGTATTGGTTTTAATGGAAGCTGTAATGGTCCCTATGAGTCTCTACTGGTAATTTGTTGCCTTCTATTGGTGGCATGTTATGTCTAGTGGATACCATTAAGCACCAATAATGGTAATGTACTTAGCTGATGGTTTGTAATGGTATTTGTAGTGGAAATCATTAGAATTTCTGTGATTTCTGGTTTCTCTTGTTTTTTGTTTAGTTTTATTTTTCAGGAGCGAATCTAACAGTTTTTATTCAGTAAACATTGGCGTATTTAGCTATAGTTACATAATGTCCATAAAAGTTAGTTCCTGTTATCACTTACGTTATAGCAGTTCCTTCCCCAGCTTCTCCTTTTTCCTCCTCTTGAAGGTAATAAAAAAAAAAACACGCAACTTGACATCCATCTATTTTCTGTAACGCTTATGCGCTTATCCTACACAGGGTCGCATGGAGCCTGAGTCTATCCCAGGGGACTTGGGGCACAAGGTGGGGGACACAGTCACACACACACATACACCCATTCATACACTATGGACAATAAAGAGATACAAGTCAGCCTACAACGCCTGTCTTTGGACTGTGGAAGGAAACCGGAGTACTTAGAGGAAACCTCCCTAGCAAAGGAAGAACATGCAAGCTCCACGCACACAGGGAGGAGGTTGGAATCAAACCTCCAAACCTGGAGGTGCGAGGCAAACGTGCTAACCACTAAGCCAAAGCCAAAGTGCAAAGCACAAAGCCCTCTGTCCTGAAAACTTTCACATGTCGGAAAACCTACTTAAATAAACAGAGCCTCACTGAAAACATCCACTATACCGATATATATCCCAAAAATCTACTATGAGGAAGTTTTACAATTACCACATTAAGATAAGATAAGATAAGATAAGATAAGATAAGATAAGATAAGATAAGATAAGATAAGATAATACATTATTAATCCCCAGATGGAGAAATTAGGGGATTAATATAAACCTGTAATGTGAATTACAGTCAGTACTACTGCCAGAGCTGTTGTTATGGAAATGAATCAATACTTTCTGACCAATCAGATTTGAGAATCCAACTGCAAGGTGATATAATTGCTAGTTAAAACATTGAATTGGCTTTTCAAGTGACGCAGCCCACATTCTGCCTCATGAGTTGCATTTTAAGAAACGGGGTAATGTAAAGAGAAGGCTGAGATAAAGAAAACACCATGGTCAGTTACAGAACAATGTTATGCCTAACACTTTTTTTTTAATACAGCTCTAGAAATACTTTAAACTTCACCTTTAATCTATTAGTCTGGTCTCGATTGCACAGTATTCTCTTCCATATTATTGCACAATACGTAGGCTTCAGAGGTTCCCGGAGTACTTCACAGAAATGTTATTCATGTCAAAATTCAAGCAACAATGAAGACACAGCTGAAATGAAGGTTGGAATGGAGAAGAAGAACCAGACAGGTCTGGAAAGCTCCCCAGAAAGAAAGAAAGCTACACTGAGCTAGACTTCATCAGATTGAAAGGAAAAGACGATCTGAGACATGTCTTTACTTGGTTACATGAACCAAGTCGACTGTGGATGCAGAAAATCCTGATTTAATCATGTTTCAAGACAAACACACACACACACACACACACACACACACACACACACACACACACACACAAGTGAAAAAGGCAGAATTCATATAAAAAGCACACAGGTTTTTATTGCATATCAATTTCATGTATAAATTCTTCATAGCATTGGAAAGATTACATTTGGTATACATATCTATTCTACAGAATTAACATCAGAATCATGTCTTTTTCCATGAAATTTCTCTAAAGTACATCTTCAATAATCACAAGCATCCAAAAATGAACTGCAATTATCAGAATTTTCATTATTATTCTACAATCCATTTTTTTTTCTTCTTCTTCTCATTATTTCTCTCCCACAAGCATAATGTTTAAATGAATAACCATCTGCCTGTTGCAGGTAAGGCAGTTAACAGGACTTAAAGTCAAACCTACTAACCTAACCACATGTACAATAAGTGCATCTACAAATTCAGTATTTTTTATGACCTTTTTTTTTTTCTTTTCTTTCGCCTTTTTAATTTAAGATACACATTTCACAAATGGACACCATTATGACCGCTAAAACACAAGTCATGCACAACAGTTTCTTTCAATAAACAGAACAGAAGCGATATACAACTCATATCCAAATCAAACAAGCACCATCTATTTTCAAACCCATGTTTTAAAACGAATTCGCAGACGAATGCGACGGTTTCTTTTTTTTTTTTTTTTTTTTTTTTTTGAACACTATACAGTTTTTCGAGGAACCATAACGAATTATGGTTTTACGTTTGTTTTGTGTTGTAACAGTGTGTGTGTGTGTGTGTGGGGGGGGGGACGACACACAACAACTTCCATATCGAGACCAGTTTGTGACCATTCGTTTCGTTCGTTGGATCGATTTACTCCACCACCTACAGCGCTTGCTTATTACAGTAGTATGTGACATCATGAACCTTCGACATATGCAGTATGATTAAATATCTCCAGCTAGGCCAGTTTTAAGTGGACAGCTAGCTACCATGTCAAAAACTCAAATGACACAGAGACGCCATCTAGTGGCAGATATCTATAACAGTGCCCTGTAATAGTACAGAAGCGAATTCTTTCTATTGAGGGTGGTACACAATGTGTGGTTCATAATGTTTAGCCTAATCTGTGACACAATGTTCATGTATAAATTGTGGCTGAAGTGCTTGATTAAAACCAAGTGGCTTTATTTGGAGAACTGGGGAGAGGGAGGGGGATCAGAAGCAGTACTTAGGGGACAGATGAGGTCTGAGAGATCAGGAGTGCTGTGTATTTAAGTGCTAATTGCACACATTATACAAAGAGAGTAAAAGAAAAGGCTGCGATGGGAGAAGTAATAACGACAGATCCGACTTTTTTATTTTATTTTTATTATTAATTTTTTTTCTTTAATTGCCATCCGAAGAAGAAAAGTAACGCTAGAGGTTTGACACATTAGCAACACATTGAATCTATTCTACACATTCATCATGAGCTTGTGTTTAGTTGTTGTCTTTATTTTGTACGATTCATGCGCTGGATTCACAGTTCAGTAGAGTTGCACGAGGACTCCTGAGTCCTGGCACTTGGGGTAACATGCGTGTTTTTAAGGGCTGTGCTTCCTGCTCGAGCCCGAACTACACTCGCATATCAGCGTTAGAAATAGAAATTTCCCAGCTCACCGTTTGATCCTGTTGATTTAATCCCATTCCAGCCCCTTCGATTAACAGCAGCTGCTTATGTTTGTAAGAAATAAGATTGAATAAAAAAAAAAATGAGAGAGAGACAGAGAGAGAGAGAGAGAACACAACACAGTTGCATTCAAGGTCCACGCTTCTAGCTTTGTGCTGATGGTTTGTGGGATGATTTGGATTCGTTTTGGATACAGTGGCATGCTGTTTCCTACTCAACACACAGGACTGGAAGCTGTTCGAGAGACTGACACGGCCATTCTTTCGCTGTATTTAAAAACGGGCAGACTAAAACCGAAAGCAAAACTGACTATAGCAATACAAATATAATGCCCCACCATTCAAGTGACCTGATGCTTTAATCAAAAGATTCATTTAAAAAAAAAAAAAAAAAAAAAAATTCCAACCATTTGTTCAACATCACACCCTGTATTTACAGTTTGAAATGGTCGAGCGAGTGAAAAATAAAAAACAAACCTCACAATGAACACGAACAGACTGGTGCCGATGCCAAAGTTATAAATAAAATAGTTGATTTTGTCATTTACATTTTGGCATACCGGTCTCTATACAATATCCTTCAGAGCATCATGAGATTAAAAGTCTCAGTCATAGATTTAACTACAGGGTGAAACTGGGTCAGTTTTTCTTTTCTTTTCTTTTCTTTTCTTTTCTTTTCTTTTTTTTTGTCTAGAATATATTTTTTTTCCTATAATGATGAAACAACTAAAATAAATAGAAATCAAATGCACCTCAAATCAAATACATAGACTGAGCAGGCGATACGAGAGCAAAAAACAAACCCCTACTAAAACAGCATAAAAATAACCACTGGGAAATAAAAATAAATGATTGTCCAAGAAAAAAAAAAAGGGTTATTTGGCACACAACACGCTTTGCTATGAATTTCGAAATAATTTTGTACATCTTACAACATTATCATACAAATTTGGTCCTTCACTAAATAATTATATTAACAATTTAAGCACAGACGTACTCGAGAGAAAACAATACTGTTGATCGAAGAACAAATCACATACAAAAAAAAAAGAGTGTTTCGAATGCATGAGAACGTTGGGAGGAGAATAATTTAACGCTTCAAAAAATAAAATGGCAATCATGACAGTAACAAGGTTAAGGTGATATGTTGAGTTGAGCAGCCATGCTTCTGTTCTACCACTCTGATGATGATCAACACAATCAAAGAGGAGGGACGTGATTAGCAGTGGACGGGATTCTGTTTATTTCTGTGGCTCATCCGTTTGAAAAAATATATATCGTGTTAATTCTGATCCGTTTCGTGAATTAGTTCTACAGTGCAGTTTATGGAGACATCTAGAAGACACATAAAGCTGTTCCGCTATCTGTTCAGACCCTGTCTTGGTACGCTGATATGCGCTCTTGTGGTTCGAGCGTGCCGCTTCATGGAATATAGTTTGGGGACTCGATCGGATCGGATCAGCATACGTGACAAAAATACCTGCTGTTTCCTTTTTCTTTCGTCTATCGTCACTTTAATAAGCATGGCTGTCCTAATGAGAAATGATGAATGAGACAGATTTGGGATGTCACGGGGATACATGGCTTGTTGTTTTTTGTTTTTTTTCCAAGACCGAGTTTCCGAGGAAAAAACTGCAGATTGAGCTTTAAAACAGATTGTACAGAGTGGAGTGGTCAGTCTTTTGTCTCTCTGTTGTGGGAAGGAGATATCTACAGCTCTACTGGTTCAAGTCTCTGTTTCAGCTAACAGTCTTTCAGTTAAGCTCCTCCCGCTTTTCCCAGTCGAAGTGGTGATTCATCTACTGTAAGCATCACTGGTCTTCATGTGCTATTGTAACACATGCATCTCCTTCATGGTGGTCTTTACCCATTCCTACTGCCCACTCTCTCTCTCTCTCTCTCTCTCTCTCTCTCTCTCTCTCTCTCTCTCTCTCTCTCCTCCTCCTCCTCCTCCTCTCCCTCCGACCACTCCTCATCTCCTTGCTCTCTGGGCTTAGATGTGGTTGAGTGGGTGAAAGGAGCTGGTTTCTGAAGGGCCTCCTCCCATGTTCAGCCAGGCGTCTAGTGAGTTCTGGGAGGTTGGATGCAGGGGGTTGTTCTCCGACAGAGAGAGCATCATTGCATAAGCCTGCGGGAGGTTGGGGGCACACATAAGAGCAACATGTTTAACCTAGTAGACTTTACAAAGCATTGCAGATCTGATTCAAACCTTTAAAGGAGCAGTTTGTGATTTTTAGAGCCCTCTGCTGGCTGTGAGGTGAACTGCAACCGCAATAGAGAAATACTGACATGTCTCCTTTGCCCCAAAGCCCCTCTGTTGAATCTAAGTATGCATTTTGTATGGCAAATTCAAAATGTACTGGATGGGGGCGGAGTTCCTTCCAGAAGTTAATGTTAATGTGAAAAGACGCTTGAAATGATCATTAAAGATACATTATCTGGCAATATTGCCATATACAGAATGTAGAAAATCTAAAGATTACAAACTGCAACTTGCATCACAGAATATTATAAAGAAAATATATACAATAATCAATCGAGGCACTTTGCGTAAGAAGTTAGCAGTTTTGAGTCTATATGGTGCTACAGTTAGAAGACAAAAAGGACAAGTGTTGGTTATTACAATGTTATTTAGTTATCCTATGGACATTAAAATAGAGGAAGGATGTAAGAAACAGGAGAGAAAGTTCATTCTTGATTCTTTTCATAATGCAGTATATTATAAACCTAACTTCCAGAATGTCTTACAAAAGCAATCCCTCTATAGCTGATGGTTCTCTGATAAACCTCTAACTATCCAACCCTGAATTTCTCAAAGTTAGTGAGTCAGCATATTGACACAAATGAAGTGACCCCACACTTCGTGCCTTAGGTGGGTGCAAAGGCATACCTGGGTTTTAGCCTGCCTCAAGAGTGTTTCTTTCAGCGCCTCAGACTCTAAGGAGGTGTTAAATATGTCTTTAACGTCAAATGGCTCGTCAGCAGGCTTATGGAGCTCCAGGCCCTTTGGAAAGCCAGGCAGAGGCTCCAGATCTAACAGGCCTGCATCCTCCTCAATACACCTGCACCGGGAAGGAGGGACGAGGGGTTGGGAAGAGGGGAGGGAACCCTCAGTTAGCCAATCAGAACGGCTGTTGGAGCCGGATAAGCCGTGATAATGTGGCGCATGCACATGGTGTTAATGGAGGGATGGCGTGGAGTGATGGTGTCACAAAGTGCACGTGCAAGCAGGCAGAGTAATACACAACCATGCACAACTAGATACAGCTGTTAGTTTCAACCAAGTAATCTCAATATCAATCTGTATTTTTTTTGGGGGGGGGGCCCTATTGGCGGTTTCCGGAAAAAAAAAGAATAATTTTCTTTTCCTGTCTTATTTTATTTTGTATTATTTACCTAAAAGCAAACAAGCACTACGTAGAAGAGAGTTATTCACAATAACAGGCTCCCTAACAGGTTGAGCAATTTCAGTACTTCCATTTTAATAAGAGGTTTAGGAACATTAGAAGGTTGCCTTTTTTTAAAATTATTATTCAGCATACCAAAAACAAAACAAAACAAAACAAAAAAAAACCCTGAGGACTCAGGCAAATAATATACAGTAGTGGACACTGCAGAGTGGACTGCTGTGTTGAACACTAGTCATGTTAGTGTTTGGAAGTAACGTTAGATTTGGGATAAATATTATTGGAGGAAAAGTGTGTCAGCCTGTAGTTCATCTAGATTCATCAAAAAGAAATGATAGAACCTTTATTCTTGTGCTTGTAATGCAATCAGACTCATCTCTTACAAACATATTAGAGAATATGAAAACCAGCAAATGCAGCGAAAAAGAAAAAAGAAAAAAAAAGACATCATCTGGTGCCCACTTTATGTCTTATCATGCGAATAATTTACTCTTCTTTCCACATATGAATGGTAGAGTGCTCGTATGGACATGAAAGATGAATGCGATCTATTCAGGTGAGAAGCGAAGGTGATCTGTCTTACCTGCGTGGGTGTTCGTAGGTCATGGAGAGCGGAGCGGCTTCCTCGTCATCGTCGTAAGTGCCTTGAACCATGGTGGCGGGAGAAGTCATCTCATCCTGGGACTTTTCTGTTAGCGAGCCTTCCTCATCTTCGTCGTCTCCCTCTGCCTCCTCTTCCTCCTCCTCCAGCTTGGAGTCCGTGACGGCGTGGCTCTCAGGACGCTCGTCCTCCGTCATTTCCGACCTGGAAGAGTCCCAGATGAAATACGGGTCGAGATTATTTGGCTTATGATTTAGTTCCGTTTGTGTTGGCTTATACGGTATAATTAAGAAATCCTGAAAATGTCCTAACAATGGTCTCTATTAAAAACCAGGGATGGTAATCTATTAAAATCAATCAAGAACTAACATGACTTCCACATCTTTCATTTTGCTTTTTTTTTTTTTTTTTAATGTACCTGCTGAGCACAGATATTACATACAGAACTGGTATTGAAGTCTAGATTTGGCACAGTACACTGAGGTTTTACTACTACAACATAAGCTCATATATATAACTAAATGAGCTTACTCCATCTCTCCTCAGATGGACTATTTTAGCTTCGGAGGCCCGTGATGGCAGATCTACTGTCATAGACCGACTGCCGAATATCACCACTGCGTACCATGTTCCAGCCACCCAATTACTATCCATCATTGCTGAATGACCTGTGATTTCCCTGCCAGGCCTTAGCCTGAAAACATGCAGGGCCCCCGAATGACAAACACACACATTGTGTAATTAACGACAGACGTTTTTGGCAATGATAAATTAGCTAATCCCAGAAAGGCGAGACGGGCCAGTCCAGCAGGGTCAGATCCAATCATCACAGCCTGTCTTGCTGCCACAGAGTTCCACAGAAAACGGCTGTTCTGCAAAGCACCTATCAGCACCAAGCCGTTCCATTACTCCTCTCTCACTTTTACTCGGTCGCTCTTTTGCTCTTTTCAAACCTTCCAGTTCTTCAAACAGTCATGAGCTCACTGCTTTTACAGAGTCTGTCCCCGCAAGTTGTTTTGCCTTCAGAGTAGTCCATCGGAGCAGACTATAATGACAAGTGTTCAGGAGAGAGGCATCAGCTGGCTATGTGAGGGGTGGACTTATTGAAAAAAAAAAAAGGAAATGGGAGACTCAAGAACGACTGCTTGTTTTCCATTTTCCGTCGAGCTTAAATATCCCATAATCAAATTGGGCCCTGGCTCAGGAGAAAGTCCATGGCGTGCGGAAGACATTGACAGGCCTGCCACAGACCTGCGCTTTGTCTCTCAGTCTAAACATGTCAGAACACTGTTTGCCTTAGCTGGAGGGAGGAGATGTGGGGCTCCATCAATGTAGTGCACAGATAAATGCCTCAATCGGAGGGTCCCCAGGGACGGCTAAACATGAAAGTCTGTCTCAAGCCCAAAACACCCCCTAATCTGTCACGACCAGTCAAAGAAGGCCAGACCGGACACACTACTTAACCACCAGTGCCCACCTCCAACTCTAGCAAATTCTCATTCTTTTCCCAGAAAAGCAGAAGGAGGACAGACAGAAAGGAAGTGTGGAGGAATGTGCTGACATCTCCAACAGACTGTCACGTCCGTCACAACAGAATCAAAGAAACGAAAAGAACCAGATGGAATGACAACTAAATACTGAGGATGATCGAGAGACAAGGAAATGAATGATGCAAGGAGGACTCCGAGGAGCAGTGATCCTGCAGCTGCCTGTCTGTCTCGACTGCAGCGATTTGCAGTGAGACAGAAAACAGAGCACTTATTTGAATTACAGATATTAAAATGCCAGGCTTGCCGTTTCTAGACAGGGACAAGACTATTGATCCCAGATGGCAGAGTGAGAGGCTTTCATGTGTCTGGATGAGGTCGGGATATCAAGGCTGAAATTGGGCAGGACCATTATATGTCATAAGAAGAATTCGTGCATCTGTGTTTTTATTCACACAGACATGGCAGAACTGCTTCGCAGAATATTTCTTGAAATCTGAGTGATTTTAGCCGGCCAGCTCTGAACTCAATGCACACACACTCGTGTCTACTCAGCAATGATATTAATTGGTGCTCCTGATCTACCCAGAACATATATGGCTAAGGGTATTTTCAGATATAGGTCTCCGAAATGTTGCACCTCCTTCTCTGCCATTTTAAAGACAAAGTTGTGCGACCAAATGTGCACATTTAGGATTGCATAGTAAGCACATTCCACATGCAGCCACTAGGGAGCAGGCTTGAACCTCACAACAGACTTAAGTTTAAGACTCTAATCTTGCCTGAGTTGTGCTCTTGGTTACTATAGCTTCCAAACACAACGGGAATGTGCGTGATATGCATTTCTACCTTTTCTCTGAGGAGCTGCAGGCCTGGTTCAGCTCGCTATTGGAGATGAAGTTTCTAATCTCTGAGAAATACGAGTCCTCTTTTTCGTCTAAAAGTGCGTGATTGTCAGGTTCGGAGTTTGGAGAGGAGATATTTGTTCCCAAATTTGAGAGAATCCCAGAGTGCTGGCTCACTGCCACACAAACAGAACAGAACAGAGAGAAACAGACACAGAGGTTGTTACGCATTGTGTTTACAGTATATAAACCCACACATAAATATATCATCTATTTCACAGCACCATGATTATTTAGGCCTGTATTATCTTACAGAAGTTTGGGCAGGACAACAGAGCACCCTTTGACTAGTCTGGAGAGGATATGTTTACCTGGGATATTCTCATGCTCGTGTTTCTTTAAGTGGCGGTCCAGGTTGGTCTGCTGACCGAAGCAGCGGTTACACAGGTGGCACTTGAACGGCTTCTCTTTATTGTGAATGTTGCGAACGTGTCGCTGGAGGTTGGACGAGATGCTGAAGGAACGGTCACAGTATTTACATCTGCAGGCAGAGAGAGAGAGAGAGAGAGAGAGAGAGAGAGAGAGAGAGAGAGAGAGAGAGAGAGGGACAGGGACAGAGACAGGGAAGCGAAGAGGGGGGGAAGTAAAACAGAGAATTAGAACCCTAAATGAGGTCCCTGTTCAGCTATATAAACAGCAATCACTAGCTGTAGAATGCCTCAGTATAAACATGGCCAACACATTACAGGCAATTGGGCTCTTTAGGTGGGGACACATTTGTCATTGCAGCTCTGACAGTGAAATCAGAGCATAGGCAGCACTCCTCGCCTCCATGTTTATAAAAAAAAAAAAAAAAAAAAAAAAAAAAAAAAAAAAAAAAAAGTTTCTTTAAAGCCGATTTTAAATGACTAGGGCCTGTAGTGGGAGTCAGACTCACTGACATTTATAAATATGTAACTTACAGAATGAAGGTCCAGATATGACAATATAATTTTAAAACACACATAGTCACAGCCGTCTGATGACTTGTAAATGTGCCTAGTGAAGCGACTTTCTTTCACAGTGTAACATTTGGAGTGAATTGAGTTACCCTGTGAATTGTATTGTGCTGTGAATTACTCCACCCTGTGGCGAAGAATGGCACTGCCTCTAGTGTTAACACGTAGGTGTACCTAGAGAAAAGACTACTGTAATACCATGGTGGTTCTCAAACTTGTCCTTAGGGCCCCGCAAATGCTTCACGTTTTTGCTCTATGCCTGTGATGTGTGTGTTCAGTTAGAGCACAAATGTGGACGGTCTTAGGGGCCCAGAGGACTGTTTTGAGTGCTGGCTTAAACATCTTTATAGACTTCTCTCATTTATACCATAAAGGAGATATGGCTCCAAACAAAGCTTCCTGCAGTACTGATTTCCCAACTCAGACTGAATATTTATCAGAATGTTCAATTATTCTAAACAGGTTCTTTTTTTTTTTTTTTTTTTTAAACTACGTAAAAACATACAAATATTTCCAGAAAATTGAAAAGACTGCACATTCCACTAACCTAAAGTTCTTTTTATTACTGTATTATTAAGAGGATGTTCTGCTAATATAAAATTGTTCACCGGGTCGATATGTAAGTTGTTTTTTTTTTAAATCGACCCATTTCCTCTGTGCAAAACTATTTCCCAAACAAACCGAGCTTCTTCGTTCCTTCCTTGCAAAAGATGAATGTGATTCTAATTTCCTCTCTTTTTTTGTTCAGCCTAATCATTTAAATTAAAGAGAAGTCTACAGTGTATTAACTAGAGCATTAACTTACTATAGCCTGGATGGGCACTCTTCAGTGACTTGTGTGTATAAGTGTGTTTCTGGCACTGAGTAACTAGCCCTGAGGGCCACGGCTTAGGCTCCTCTAGTACGTCTCTTTGGCCTGCTTGTTCGCGACGACAGCCCATCCAGAATAGGCCGGAGAACATCAATTTAATGTGCTGATAAACAAACACTATGGCGAGGTCGTGTCAAGCGCCCCGCTGGACAGTGGCCCTTTTGTTGGGTGGCCCTGCTCGATCTGCACTCCTGTGGCTGGCTTGCAAGATTGACTTTCAGGCCTAATTGCTTTGGGAAAATCACTCGTCATCAAGTGCTCAGAATCAAGATGCAGGCCTCTTTTCATGTTTCAATTTATTTTCACGAGTGTGTGTGTGTGTGTCTGTGAAGTTCCAGACTTGGTGCATCATGGTTCATAGAGAATGGTAAAATGCCAAGACAGCATTCTTTCTAATGGCCTTTTCTACCCCCTGTTTGGTTTATTTTATAAGCCTGTCCAAGGGGACTTTAAATTACTTCATCATCTTTGAGTTTTTCCTCCAGTGTTACAAGGACTGTACATGGAGCGTTACAATCTGAATGGGGTCTTTCAATGGTCAGCACTACTGGGCCAATTTCACTGCAAAGAGTGGAGGCGATAGCATCTCGAGCAAGGCAAATAACCTACTACAACGAAGCATGAAGACGGCTGAGTGCAGTCCAGCTCTGATACTGGCCCGCCTCAGCCTTATTTCCCTCAAAGCGGGGAGGGGAGATGATGATGATGATGATGTCTACCATTTGTTAGGGTAAATTGTTTCTAAACGAGCTAATCAAGGGATTGTTGTGAAGGAGCCAACCATGCAGTGACCATGTCCCATGGGAGGCTCTCTATCTCGCCGACTGCTTCCACAAAGCACAGCGGTAGACATGTGGGACTCAGAGAGGGGAGAGATTTTGTCTGAACCCGCTTTCGCTTTCCCGGAAAACAGGGCCTTAAATAAACTTCCAGGAGGTATAACCAAATGAAAAAAATATACATATTACATATTATATATACAAAACAATAAACAATTTATGTACATTTATAAGAGCTAAGTATTACTTAAGTATATGGTTGGACAAAAAACAGAAATTGTAGTTCTTTTATCATTTAAAAAACGGCCTTCCTTATGAGGCCAGAAAGGAAATAGTGGAGAGTGCATTTTTTTTTGTTATCTATAATTGATTATAGTGTCCTTTTTTATATGCATGCGGCTTCATCTTTATTAAGGAAAATGGACGAAGCGTTACGCTTTGTTTGTGGTGCAGATTCACGTACTCATCACTGTATACTATATGAATCATTGGCATAGACATCGTTGCATCATAAGAGGAAATTGCATATGTATATGTTCATTGCTAAGGCACTTCTAGGTAAATTGTCCTCTTACATTTTTAATCTCTTAACTTTTTATATGAATAGTTATTGTACTAGATCTCTATCACACATTCGGTTAAAAGTTCCAAAAGTATACTCGAATTTGGCAACCATGCTATTTTCTTTTCATGCTCCCTGGGCCTGGAACGATCTCCGAAATGTAGTTAAACTAGAGATATTGCCACCTCTGAGTACTTTAAAATGTCTTTTGCAAACGCTGTTAAAGGAGTTGTGTAAGTGCTTTTCTTGATTTGACTTTTTTGAGTATTCTTGTTTGTGGTTATTTCTGTGTGAAACTCTATGCGTTGCCATCTTGACCAGGTCTCCCTAGAAGAAGAGATTGTGATATCTCAATGGGATCTTCTTGGTTAAATAAAGGATAAATAAATAAATAAATATTAGTCTCTCCAGATAATAAGCCCTTTCATTTTTATTTGGACTTTTCCAAAATCGTTGCATGAGTAGTTGATGGTGCATGAAGCCAGTCTTGCTTCATGCAAACTTCTTATCTGTTCTAAAGCCCCTTAAACGTCACCTCTTTTGTGAACCCAGAGTTGATCAATCTGACAGAGAAAGGAAAAACTGGCCATCAAACATGCAGCTTTGGGTTAATTTTCCTCCATTAGCCTGATGCTCTGCTTAAGGCCACAGCATCCAGAAAATCAAAGTCCCCCTCTTCAGAACACCCTCATTCTCACAGAATAGGCTGGAAGGTTGCCAAATCTGTGATAATTAAGCTGCTCTATAAACAGTGCAAGGATGTCTCTAGGGCGCTATTACAGGCCAACATTGTCCAGAGCTTGCATTGCCGCTTTAACTCCACAACATCTGCACAGACAGAATTAATCTTCCTTCGCTTTCACGTGCTCCCATATTTTTTCTTTTTTTCTCTCTCTCTCTCTCTTATTCAGTCTTGCTAGGGTGTCTCTGTATCTCCAGCAAAAGGCCTGTAGCTTGTGCTGAACAAACAGCAGAAATGTTCCCATTTATAATAGGGTGTGTTTGTGTCTGTGTGTCAGACAAGCTTGAGTGAAATATTTTCTCTTGGTTTTCCAAAATAGGCATGTCACAAGCAGGAGTAAACTGCTCGATTATAGAGCGATGGTGACACTTCAGTATGTTTGGATTGGTGGACTGTGCAGACTCGAGTGGCTGAAGTTACCTCTATGTGTGGTTTTGTGTTAGGAACAGAAATGGGGACAAACATTCAGGGCTTTACATCTGAGTGGTTTTGAGAAGCTTACCTGTAGGGTTGCTCTCCTGTGTGTGTTCGTAAGTGCCTGGTAAGATTAGCCGACCTGGGAAAGATTTTCCCACAGTACCTGCAGCAGAAGAAAATGGGACGTGATACAGTGGATCATGAGCATAGCCGTTCTGGTTTATACATAAGACCAGTATGCAGATATGTTTAGTAGAAATTTAATATGGCTTTATTGAAGCTCCAACCTGAGAGAAATGGATGGTGCTTACCTGCAGGCATAGCGTTCTTTGCCTTTGCGGAGGATAGCGTCAGACAGAGAAGGAGGAGGGGAGCGGAAGTTGAAGAGGTGATGTGAGGAGTGCTGTAGCGAATTGGGAGCGTCCAGTTTCAAAGTGCCAAAGTTCTCCAGCTTCTCGGTCATGTTCTCCATCGCAGACACCTGAAAAGAAAAGAGATCTTGATAAGATACATACCTTTTTTTTTAAATGTCGGGTTGGGGGTATGTCAGGTCTGAGTGACATATTAAACACTGCAGTGAAGTATAATGAATCTTTATTGGTCACATATACATTACAGCACAGTGAAATTCTTTTTTCTTCGCATATCCCGGCATGTTAGGAGGTTGGGGTCGGAAGTATGAAATTTCAGGAGAATTAAGCAGTCTTATTGGTAGTTTAAGAGTCTCTTTGAAGCTGTACTAAAGCACAGTAGGAGTATATACCATTAAACCTGCAGAAAAGACATGCTTATGTTTAAGGGCAGAATGTGTGAGGTGAAATTTTGCTTCAGTGCATGTGAGATCCATGTCAATCTTAATGGTGTTGGTTCTTAAAGAAAGTCCCTACAGAAGCTCTAAAGAGAATGACATTTTCCCTGACTGGGGACTTCCCCTCACTGCTTTTTAGGGCACTTGCACCTATAGTCAGAGCACTAATACTGACATCTGAACCATATAGGGGCTAATCTTGCACCGCTTTCCATGGGAATTGAATGCTGAATTTTGTTGTTGGTGAGGTTGCCTTTCATTAAGATTAACCATTATTTCGGCTTGTAAAAATAACCACTAGGCCACTAGTGGAAAAAACTACTACGGCCTCTTGAAGATATTTTGTTGTGTCCTGCTACCTGACGAATACAATAACTTAGATGGTGGGGGCTGTGGCAGAGAGTAGGGGAGTTTCGCATCATTACGAGACAGGGCGGAAAGCCGGAGGAAGCTGTATATCAGAAGGTCGAGTCTTGATTGTGCTGTTCAAGAGTCACCTCCCTGACCTATGCCACGTTAGCAGCCACTCGAGCAGCCCCCTGGGAGCCCCCAGCCCTCCACTTTGTTCCCAACAAGTCTCAGAAAGAAGCCACTGAATGAGCTATTCACCTCCGAGAACGGTAAGCGTACAATGCAGTTTAAGATACCCCTCGCTGATAGCCCTTCCCCATTAGACACAGAACAAAGGCTTAGCTATGTGTCTCGATGGCCAAAAACAGCTTACATCCTTCCTACATTTAGAATATGAATAAACATGGAGACAGACACACTGTCTCAATTTATTTATTTATGTCTGAGTACCTTCATTTCGTCACTCCACCAATTAAACATGGGCAAAAGCTTGGCCAGTGAATGTCTATTCTGCTGTTTATATCTTTAGATAATAACTAGGATAATATTTATTTTTAGTCCTTTATTTACTGCAGAACTACTTTCTAACAGTTAATCAAACAGCAATCAGTATCAATGATCCAAATAAATTCAATTCTTTTCACATTTATTGTATGGGTGTTGTAGTCATTATACTGTATTTGTGGGGCATGCATCTGCTATACATGTCTTTCACTCCTCCCCATTGCATTGTCAGGATATAAGGTGCATGGGAAGGACAGTAATCATAAACAACTCCTCAACAGCTGAAGCGATGTTCTCGCTCTAACCGGGTCTACCCAGCTGTCCTTATGCCACCCAGAGGAGCGCAGGCTGGGAAGGAGAAGGGAGGTGGATGAGAAAATGAGAGAGACAAATGAAGAAAGAAGGGCTTGGGGTGTGGGGGAGGCGGCTCTGCATTGATAGAGAACAGATTTACAGGGCAGATAAGACAGTTCCCAACAAGAGAGGCCATTCTCCTGCACACAAACACAGGAAGTGTCTGATGGACATGAAGACATTATCTAGGCGGCCAGAGCAAAAAAAATGGTAGGAAGTTATTTAGCAGTGGGCCTCAGAGTAGAGCTACACAGAAACAATGCTCTGACTAAACTTAGCGGTGCTTTAGCACTACATGGGACAACTCGCTCCAATTCAAAAGGTCATTATTAATAATATTTTCATTTTATCATCACATAAAAGGTGGGCAAGGTATGAAATGCTACCAGAAACAATGAGGGATTGTTTTTCATAGCAGAAGATAACAAACTGTACTTTATACACTTTTAATAGCGGAAAGGTCTGTACACTTTTCAGATAATCGTAAATCTCTGATCAAAATCTAATCCAATTAAAATGCACTTCTACCATAACAGGGTGCAATTTCATACAAAACTGTTCAATAGTAGGAAGGTTTAAACATTAAGATAGAGAGCAATGGATAGAACAAACAGATTCCTTTTTTTTTTAGGTTCTACATCTCCGTGGTGATTAGGTGGTGTTACCAGAGATCACATATATGTGTACAAGATACCTGAGGGTGGAAGAGCAGCGGAGATGGTCTCAGGTACTTCTCCTTCAGTGCTCCTACAGGATCTATCAGCTTCCTTTTCTCCACCCTGCTGGACAACAACACAGAGGGTTACGTATGAACGAAGGACATTGCTCCGATCCTTTGCCTGGTATATAAATCTAATACCAACTTGTATCACAGAGCAGCAATTTGGACCGACATCCTAACAGTGTACTGTGACCCCCTCGGATGAAAATACCTGTAGATGGGATCCATGAAGAAGGGCGAAGGCTTGGCGTAGTGGAGCGAGGGCTGCTGCTGAAGAGGAGGCTGCGGAAGGGACACTTGCTGCTGAGGCATCTGGGGCTGGTGGAGGTTCTGAGATTGGTTCAGCACTGGATGCTCATCTTTAGTTGGCGTCTTGCAGTTGGTGCTATGGACATGATTCTTACGCTGCTCGTGTGTTCCACCGTTCTGACTGGCTCTGCTCCGGCCTCCAATGCTCAGATCAAGAGGCTGATCCTCACCACTGGGAAGAAGTGCACTAGAGGGCTTGACGGAGGGTGGAAGGAAAGGTTTCACTTCCTTGGGCTTGGTGGTGAGGTCAAAGGGTGACTCTGCAGCAGTGGTGGTAGCCATTTTCTGTATGTGCTCACGAGGTGATTTGGGTTCTGGTTTTAGGAACATGTTAGGGTTGAGTCCTCTGTCTGTGAAAGGGTACAAGGAATGTGGAAAGTTGGGTAAGAACTGAAAGGGGAACATGGAAGGGTAAGACAAGGAGCCCATTTTCTTCTCCTGCAAGCCCATAAAGCCTGGCCCAAAGTACTTTTCAGCAATGGAAGCGATGGCTTTGATAGAGTCGGTTGTGGCAGCAGTAGGTGGGAGTGCCTGCTCATCGGGTGGAGGAAAGAAGGAATGCTGGGAAGAGAGGAAAGGGCGATCATGAGGAAGGTTACCTGAGCTGGACACTGACACTACACTGCTGTTGACCTCCTCTTGTTTGCCTTCCTGTCTGTGTTTCCTTCGACTCTTCTCTCGCTCGCTCTCCGCCTCGCTGTCTAGATCGGAGCCAGAAACTGTGCCAGTGGTGGTGTCTAGATCAGTGCCGCTGGTGGTATTAACATCCTCTAAATCGCTGCCATCAGACATGTCACTCATTTTTACCTTATTCTTGCTGTCTGACATGGACAGTTCCTGCTTAGACTCGCGATTCATCTCTGACTGGCTAAGGCCACTACCTGCATTGCCATTGGTGTTGCTAACAGATGTGACCATTGAGAGAGCAGGGGCATCAAGGGGACTATGGGGAAGCTTCCCATCTTGACTGTTACTCAGTGGACTCTTTAGTAATGGGCTAGGGGGTAACAATGTGGGCCTAGGATACAGTGATGGGGGAAAGATCCCTGTGAAGCCATGGGAAAGCGACGGGAATGCAGGAGGGGCAGTAGAGAAGGGCAGGCCTGGATGATGCGGCCGAGAGGGGAAGTAATCACCGAAGCCAAGTCCACTGTGATTCAGGCCAGGATGCGGCTTGGACTTGCCCATGATAGGACTGGAGGTCATAGGGATGCCTGGCGTGAATATGCCTCCATGACTATAATGGTTCTTTCCCTCGCAGAAGCGCCGATGCTTATTGAGGGAGGAGGTAGTGCTGAACATTTGCCCACAGTCCTTGCACTTGATCTGGGTGCGGCAGTCTGCATGCATTCGCTTGTGGCGGCACAGGTTGGAAAACTGGGTATAGGACTTGTGACACACCTCACCTGGTAGAACACACATGCCTGATTAATTCTATTAACATACTGTAATTAGACTCATCAGGCGAATTCATTATCAGTATAAGCAAGTTATTCATGCTGTTTAACATATCAAAAATGAAGTATCTGTTACAATTAGATTCATCAAATACATCTAGAGTATTTACAAATCAAATACAAATAAACGGGCAGAGTATACATGTATTTTGGCTATCTGCACAGGGTGCAACAAAAGAAAATATGCCT
Organism: Ictalurus punctatus; assembly: GCF_001660625.3. NCBI lineage: Eukaryota > Metazoa > Chordata > Actinopteri > Siluriformes > Ictaluridae > Ictalurus > Ictalurus punctatus. The sequence goes on along the minus strand of NC_030420.2, from coordinate 7,006,335 downwards.
TTCTTCCAACATCTGTCAGAAGTGAACTTAAAACACAAGGCAAAAAAAAAGCACAGGAAAAAAATACGACGGAAAGTTCCAGAATTTCTTTAAGATGGAGCTAGCTAAGAGACCTTTGGACAGTGGAAATGAACCAGAGGCTTATTAAATCATGCAAACGCATGAACTTACACATGAATGGCTTCACACTACTGTGGATGTGCTTGTGCTGCTTGAGACCTGAGGATGTAGCGAAGGTCTTGCCACACTCAGGGCAGGTGTGGGCACGGGCACCGACATGCTGTGAGCGAATGTGGCGCTGCAGGTTACTGGGGTCTGTGAATACCTGCAGGAAACAAAGAAACATAAACCAGATTATAAGCATTGCCAAGCATGTGCTAAACATGTGAAGAGCATTTTATAGAGACACAATCCAGTACACTGGAGGCAGAAGCATGTACGAAGAATCATTTTTTGGAAGGAATACAAACATGCACCGGCAATTTGAATACCTTGTAATTACAAGACGGAATGCCAGAATTGAAGATCAACTGATAACGATATTATTTTAGCAAATACTACTGACACTACACTATATTTATGCATAGAACTTCCTAACTCTTGTTACGTATTATCGTTGATTTGACCATTTTATCGCCATTTATATGGTTTATCAGCTCGTTATCAAACTGAAATTAGTACCTTATCACAGTTTTCACACTCGAAGCGCTTGCCACTGTCGTGTGACATCTGATGACGAATGAGGTTGGACTTCCAGTTGAAAGCTTTAGGGCACTGGTCACACTTGTACTCCCGCTCATCTGTGTGTACAACCATATGCTGGCCAAGACTAAGAAAACATATTAAAAACATCCACATCAACATTTCATTTCAGGAATTCGCATTCTTAGGCAACATATTTAGGTTTTGGTTTTACAAGGTAACTTGTAACGTTCAAACGTTCAATCACGTTAGCAGCTAAGTGGCTCCGGACACTGACCTATACTCGCTGGGAAAGATCTTTTCACAGTCTTTACACTCGTGCACCGGTTCGTCGTTGTCGTCCCGCTCCTGTTTGAGGTCTTCGCTTAACGAATCGAAAATAGAGCTGCCGGTGTTGCAAGAGTATTTCTGGTGCCGTCGCAACTCCAGCTTTGACGAGAAGAGCTCATCACAGTCTTCACAGCGGTACATTTGCTCATCTGAGAGAACATGCCAAATTTACTGCATAATCATCAACTAAACACAATCTCATCTCATCTAATCTCAATCATTTTTCTTGATAAAAAAAAAAAAAAGATTTTCAGATTTCAGCTAGGTCTTGAGAAAGAATTGTAATTACGCTTAAAGATAAGCATTAGGTAAGGCATTTCGTGAATTAAAGGACTGTGTCGCCACTTCAAGAACATGACAAACTGACATTGTTTCGATAACCATGTCGATTACTTCAAAATCACAATGAACACAGGAAGTAGTAAGAAGTAAGAAGTAGGAAGTAGGAACTGCCAAAAAAAAAAAATAAACAATGGCTTTCCGGTT